>NW_019416624.1:974427-1140216 GCF_000390285.2 Anoplophora glabripennis | reverse complement strand
ATTTATGCCTTTGGTTAGCGGTTGTTTTGTATTTATATTTGGGTGGTAAGAGCAACGATCGTGGGTTTCTCTGCCATGCTCTTTC
This sequence comes from Anoplophora glabripennis, assembly GCF_000390285.2. Lineage (NCBI taxonomy): Eukaryota > Metazoa > Arthropoda > Insecta > Coleoptera > Cerambycidae > Anoplophora > Anoplophora glabripennis. The sequence continues at coordinate 1,140,131 of NW_019416624.1, read as the reverse complement.
CCCGCAGGAGCTCTAGGTGAGCCTGGCACTCTCCTTTTATGTTTAATGGTTGTTAATGTTTTGTTGTTCTTTCTATTTGTCACATGTTTAATTTGAATTGTATGTAAATAAAGATTAGGTGTATTTACTCTGCTTTTGTTTTATATAATTAAACCATACATCCCCTCTACAAAGTTAGTAGCCAGTGCCTTCCGGTCAATTAAAAATGTATACACACAACGTAGGGATTCCTTATGACGATCACATATTTTTGGCCACAACTACGTTTACTTATTTTTTGTCGAACCTAGGGTTGTTATACTACACTATAGAGTATGCCACCTCAAATTTTTCTCTGTTTATACAAAAAGACATGTCCTTTCGTGCTCTGCTATCAATTTTTTTCCAAAAACCGGTAGGAGTCCCAGAATTATGACGCAACTTCAGAAACGAATTTGCGCACCTCTACACAACAATTCTTTTCTCAAAAACCATAGAGTGTACCACCTCAAATTTTTCCCTGTTTATACAAAAAGACATGCCCTTTCGAGCCCTGGTAACAGTGTTTTGCAAAAACGGGAAGGAGTCTTAGAATTAAGATATAACTTCAGAAACGAATTTGCGCACCCCTACAAAACATTTTTTTTCTCAAAGAGTATAGAGTGTGCCACCTCAATTTGTTCACTGTCTATATAAAAAGACATGCTTTTTCGAGCCCAGCTATCAATTTTTCCCAAAAACCCGTGTGAGTCCTTGAAGTGAGACTTACCTTCAGAAACGAATTTTTGGTACCTATACACAACAATTCTTTTCTCAAACACAATAGAGTGTGCCACCTCAAATTTTTCTCTGTTTATATAAGAAGACATGCCCTTTCGAGTCCTGCTATCAGTTTTTCTCAAAAAATTGTTGTGTAAGGGTGCGAAAATTCGTTTCTGAAGTTAAGTGTTATATCTAGGACTCCTACGGGTTTCTGGAAAAAACTGATAGCAGAGCACGAAAGGGCATGTCTTTTTACGTAGACAGTGAAAAAATTGAGGTGGCACACTCTATACTTTTTGAGAAAAAAATTTTTATGTTTAGGTGAGAAAATTCTTTTTGTAAAAGATAGATGTCAGAACTCGAAAAGGAATATATCTTTACGAATGTACTGAAAAATTGAAGGCAGCACGAGTATTATAGTATTTTTGATTCCTATAGTTACCTGTGGCGCAAAAGGTCTATTTCTTGTATTGTGCATTTGCCGCTATACCTAGATAGAATTGGTCACTATAATTAGAAACGTTTCTAACTTCACACACATCTATTCCAACCTTACTTTGTACGAAAATTGCGAATTGTGACAGCTGTGACGCTGTCTTTTTTTTCGTTGGCACACTTTACCGTACAGATGACGCAAAATTCAAATTTTTCATGAATTTTGGGTGTTTCATTAGTAAAAAATGACAGTCAGTTTCGACAACTCTATTTTTCACCCGACATAAAATTCAATTTTTAACATTTTTTTATTTCTAAAAATAACACGTTTAAACATTGTTATTATTATTTAAGTTGCATTTGAAAGGCGCTAGTTATTTAAATTCCAAACAATCACAAGAAAGTATTTTTAAATACACGCGTTAGAAGAAAATTTCACTGCTAAAAATAGGCTGCAATTATATCACCTAGTTCCTTGAAGTTATTTCATAAATACGAAAATATAGTTATTACACACAACACATATCTATTTATTTTAAATAAAAATCACGTCTTGCGTTACGTTTCGCTGCCAAGTAATGTCTTATTTGCCTGCAATTACCCCAGTACAAATTATATTGTAAACCCTGGGCACATACAGCGAGAGAAAAGAAGTTTTATTTCGCATTGTTGCCCCTTGTATGATAATAAGAGTGTGCACAATGGGTGCGTCTCCTACCGGAATACAATTCACGAATTTAGACGGTCCTTTGGACGGCCTTTGTTTGGCACAGTCGTACGTACCGGGTGGCCCTCAAACTGATTCAAGTGTCTTACCTGGTTTCGTTCATTCAAAGTTTTAACAAATAAAGAAAAAAATGAATCAATCTCAAAAGAATATACTTCAAGATAATGTATGGAAGAAAATATGTAAATAAATTCACTTCTTTCAAAACGATGAAGATGCACTACATTTGCTTGTCTTTTCGCAAGTTGATAATAAAAGTTTTCCACGTTCAACTGTTTGCGCATGATAACGCATTAGTTTTTTTTTAATATTACTGGCATAATTTTCAGACGAATTCTTAAAGATACGACGATTCGAAAACTTCGTGAATCTATTTATCTCAGCAATGGGACGGTTTAGGTGAAAATCAATATTTCGTTAACTATTCTTTAAAAATTTGGCATAAATATATGATTTCAAAATATTGGATGAGCAGTATGAATATACAAAATGCATTGTGAAGCTCTGTATTTTCTTTCATCGAACTTGGTCTCCCGGGTCGACGATCGAACGCCCTCCTTGTATACTCCGTGAGATCCCAAACCTTGCGTGCCGCGTGGTGGATCGAGATACGACACTGGAGTGAAATTTTTTTATCCTCACTTCCTTCTACCTGTGGCGTCGTGATGGCTTTGATACCTCATTTGTGGCTTTGGAGGTGTGCCGATTGCTGTTTTAGGCAGCATGGAGCAGTTATCCAACGACTAAAGCGTGTTGAATTGAAAATTTGAAAGTATAGCAAACATTTGCTGTGTCGCAGACACCCTAGCTGGAGATTGGTGGCTCGAGACAAGACTCTGATATCTTAAAAAGCTGTTTTTTTCCCGTTTCAAGGTAGTAATACGGCAATATATTGTGAGGTTACGGTTAACCTACGAATTAAAACGTTTATATCTTATGGCAAAAAAAATAATTTGTAAGTCTCTTTCTTCAACAATGTAAGTAACTCACTCTGTACACACGAATCTAGATGGGTCCCTTGAACAGTCCATTGTCTGGATAGAAAAGGCATTATGCAAGCGTTTATTGTATTAGTTTGGATAAAACACGTTTTTACATGTTCTTCTCCATTATTCCACCCCCATTGTGTTCGCTGGGCACCGAAAGAATTCTTAATCGAGGATCTATCTGCAGCGTCGTTCCAAAAGGCGAAATAGGAAAATATTTACAACAACGGCGAATAAAAAAAAGTTAAAGAAATGTGCCTAATTCTACATAAGTTTATAATTTTTAATATTCTGTAGATATGCAGCAATTCAAGTTAGCATACCAATTAACTATTTATACTGAATATAATTGTTCGTCCCTTTGTGGCGATAATGGTATTAAAACACACAAAGAAATCACAAAATAATAAATTGTAAAGCTATAACAGACATCACAGAGAATCAAGTTTTAAAGAAAGATGAAAGGCAAGAAGATTTTATAGTAATCTAGGCAACTGGTTTTAATATTTGAAGGAGACGAAGAAGTGGTGATAATAAAGACGTATGAGAGACAAGATAATAAACGAAATAATCAGGAGATATTCAACAAAAAAATATGGAGAAAGAAAAAATTGAGAAAATGCTGGGAAAAAATGAAAAAGAAAAACAGAAGTAAAACCTCACGTCTAGGAAAAGTTCTTCTTAGTCTTAAATTTCGACATTTGCGATTTTCAATTTCTTCGGATATAAAAATAACTTTAAATTTTAAGGCCGATATGTAATTTTCTAATTAATTACATAAATATACATTCAGTCAAAGGAAGATAATAATACTTGCCTGCTTGTCTCTAAATAAAATATTCTTACACTATTTATTAACAAAATCCAAAAAATACTACGTATATTTTGAATACTTCCATGAAAAATTTTGAATATAAGTATTTGTATAATAGGTATGTATACATGGCGATCCACTTTTTAGGATTAGGACTTTAACCATCGACAGATCTCATCAAAATACTGTCATTTTGAAGTATACACTTTTTCTTCCAAAGGCTTCCTTTTAGAGATTTGAAGATTTTGAAAGAAACATATTTCTTTGTTTTTATTTAATTTTTCTTAAACTATGAAAGCCATTTGTTTTATATTTAGTATGAAGTGAAGCTCTATAGATTTTATAAATTATTGTGAAAATAGATCAATCATAGGCGTCGGTATTTTTAATATAATTTCTACACCACTGGAAATTTTTCAAAATGAATTTAATTTTTACATTGCGGTTTATTCTAGAGTAAAAATGTTTCTTACTCTTTTTAAATGAAAAGTTTGGTTTTTGAGAAAAATGGCTTCTTATGGATTCATTACAATTAGATAAAGAGTGTAATGATTGAAGTATGTACAACACTATTTAAATTTATGATTAAGGGCTCCAGAATATATCAGTGTTAATAATATTTTAAAGTGACATTTAAAACTATCTATTTTTTTATTTTATTACTTAGAAACTGTTGTAGGTGGCACAGATTTTTTTCAAAAAAATCTCATGGTTCTCAAAGGTGATTCTTAGCATAACAATTAATTTTTTATACGTATTTTGACATATTTCCTCAATCATTGATTTTACGTTGCATTATTAAATTGCTATTTCTGTTTGTTTCTTAATATTAAATATTTTATTCTGTATCACTTTGTTTGGAAAACTTAACCATTTTAAATGCAATCAATTCATAAGAAGCCATTTTTCTCAAAAACCAAGCATTTCATTTAAAAATAGTTACATACCTTTTTGCTGTGGAATAAACCGCAATGTAAAAAAAACATATTCATTTTGAAAAATTTCCAGTGGTGTAGAAATTGTATTAAAAGTAAGGGTAATCAGAGCGCCTTACGGACGCCTGATTGATCTATATTCACAATAATTTGTAAAATTGATAGAGCTTTTCATTCGTACACTTCATAGTAAATATAAATCAAATGGTTTTCATAGTTTAAGAAAAAATAAATCAAAATTAAAAAAATCAAAAAAAATTGTTTTTCAAGATCTTAACATCTCTAAAAGGAAGCCTTTGGAAGAAAAAGTGTATAGGTCCTACTTCAAAATAACGTTATTTTGACTAAATTTATCGATAGTTAAAGTCCTAATCATAAAAAGTGAATCACCCTGTATATAAGTAGTAATAATAAGTATTTGTTAAATTTCACATTGAAATAACACTTAGGTACATTAGTTTGTAGATATTTATGCACATTGATGAGTGTAATAAGCATTTTGTCCAAAAGCGGTTAACATCAAAATAATTTTAACCTTAACTAGGGATTGAAATCGCCAATTATATATCATTATTACACGACATAGTGGTGAGCGACACACTATGGGCGTAAAAAGTGTTTACATTTCAAAAACATTTTTTCAGTGAATTTTACAAGATTGGCGTTAAATCCATAATAAAAGACACATTTTACTTTTATATGTAGGTATTTCGAAGACAAAATTTGTTTTCATAAATAAAAAAATAATATAAAACAGTTTAACCACGATGGTAACTATTTGTTAATGTCATTGTTTCTGATTAAAATTATGTATACAGTTCATTTTTGATATACAGGGTGTTAAAATAACATGACAAGTTCCTATAAATTTTCCATAGAGAATCCCCATATGGAGATACAAGCCCCTAAAGACGCCCCTGAAAATCGATTTTTTTTAATAATTTTTAAAAATACTTTTTGTAATTTAATTAATTTTTAATATGCTGAACAGCAGAAGATCTAACACTGTTCAATTCGCAGAACTAGGAAATGCATAAGATTAGAAGGAGTTCTTTTTGAACCGACGGCGACGCGACGTACAAAATTATGTAATAAAAATCATATTTATTTTTTCTCGAAAACAGTTCATTCTATCGATATCCACCAAAACTGCTGTTTAGTTTAAGGTTCAAGCTATCTAAGAATATTATTTTTGTTACTATCGTAAAGGGTGTAAAAATAATTGATATTATTGTGCTACAGCTAGTCCGTATCTGGCAAACCAAATAAACCAAATTGTTTAAATAGGTCAATTTTTAAGGAGTTTTATCAGATGTCCATCGTATTAAAAAATAACTAAATTACACAAAGTATTTTAAGTTATTAAAAAAAAAAATCGATTTTCAAGGGCGTCCTTAGGGACCTGTTGGGGAGCCCTCTAGGAAAATGTTTTATAAGAACTTGTCATGTTATTTAACGCCTCCTGTATAAATCCGAGAGATTGCCCGCATATTCTGTTACACCCAGTATGTATGTATGTATGTATGTATGTATGTATGTATGTATGTATGTATGTATGTATGTATGTATGTATGTATGTATGTATGTATGTTATGTATGTATGTATGTATGTACGTATGTATGTATGTTTGTATGTTTGTATGTATGTATGTATGTATTTGTATTGTAATATAATTTCAATGTGTGTGTGTGTTTTCTTAGCGTAGATTGTATTTTTAATTAAGCTGTAAATTGTTCCATACAAACCGCTACTACCTTTTGTCTTACCTTGTACTTTCTTATCCCTGGCCAGCTGTTGGTAGACCCTTGTTACATACCAGACAATATCAGAAAACCTCAGGAGTCGGTTCTATATTTACACAAACTAGTACAATGCAATACACTTTGGAATGAATACCTTTTTATATGTAATAATTTTTCCACAACAAAGAATATTTTAATAACAAATTTTTTTCGGCTCAGCTTACAAACAATATAAGGAATAATTATAAAAATAATTAACTTTATTTGATCTATGTAATACTGAGTACGTCTCCTTATATTATTTGTTGCCTATTAGGCAGGGGCATCTCTTATATCTAAACAGGAACGAAAATGATTCAGATTAAAGTAAAATGGCTGTTCATTTGATAGATTTTGTCAGAGCTCGTGAAAATAGTGAAATATTTAAGTTACAAGTGATTGGATTATGCTTATTTCTGTACAGGTAAGTCCTGTGGTTTGTTATTTATACATTGCAAAGGTTTGATGCGAGAGAAAGCATGATTTATTGGTGGTAGCTAGCTATATTACAGTGCATTGTGTTTTAGGTAGGACCTGGTACGTTGTAAGATTTGAAGTTTTCTCTGCTGGAAACTACGTAGAGGCCTTGCAGACTATTTATGGGGCCACTGGAAACTGCTTTGGAACTGCTTTATACTGCTGGTAGCGGAAAATTTTCATGGAATGACAAAAACTTTAATGTGTTTAATTTTCTTTCTTGGACTGTTTTTTCTTGCTTTATTTTTAATTTTTCGGGAGCTGCCTCTCCACGCTGTGTACATCTTGCAAAAAGCCAAGCCGTAACCAATCAATATTTTTTTTTGTTTTTCTCATCCTTCCTGATTATTCTGTCCCTAGCTTTGCTTAAGGTCCATACACAGAATTTTTCAGTCTTTGGATGTCATTTTCAATCACTTTTTCACAACACTACTTATAACTAACACATTTTTAACAAATGTCCTTTTATTTTTATATACAATTCTATAAATAAATTAATAAAATATCCATTATTTTATGTTTTTTTAGGTCATCTCAGGGTATTCCTACAAAGCCATCCATTTATGACATTTATTATAAAATTTGAGAGTTGATGAAAATTTTCATATTATGGTTTATGTTGGATTGAGATATCTTCTTTAAGTTCACTCGTCTTCCAACGATATGTATACCAGATTAATCTATAGACTCTAAACTTTCATTCGATATAAGTCACTAGGTTTAGATTCGTTTTTCTCTATGTACTGAGTACTAACAAATGTCGAAGTCATGCATTTTATGAAAATTTATTCTGTACATGAGAATAAAATTAAAAGATTTTTATACAATGTAATATCATTGATCATTACTAGTTTTATATCCAGAATATTCATAGTAGCAATCTTATACAAATTTGGTGTTCCTATAATATAATCAAAATTTTTATACGACTTTAAGTTCGGTCAGGCAATATTTTCATATGAGTTTCTATATGAACATTTCAAATTCGTTACAGTATGTATGTATTTGTACGTATGTATGTATTTGTATGTATGTTACATTGACATATTTATCACATCACAGACATTATTATCAGTTTATTTTTTTATTCAAGATTAATTAGTATTAGAAACGCCATAAGTTTAATTTTGATGGAGACGACTACGTCTTATGTGTTCATTTTATGTGTTAATTGTATTCTTGTGGTGTAATTTCATACACTTCAATTTTTTATTTTTTTACTCTGTGCAATTTTAGGAATTCAAAACATGTGTTGGTCAATTTTCGCAACGTAAATCGTATTCCAAGCCCTCAAGAATGATCCGGCACTGACTGCGATATTCTACTACACTCAGTCCGTTGTCGGCATACGCAGAATGCGTGAGAACTTCTCGGTACGTCCGTGGAGATATCCGCGATCTGCAACACGACATCTGCATGACAATACGTACTCAATGTAAGTAATATTCACAGAACCGACCGGTCCACTCAAGGACGTGAAGATAAAGGTGATGGGATAAGGATGAGGATTGGTATAACAGTGGATAATGGGGCAGGTGAGCCAAATCCAGTAATGGAATTAGTTGTACCTGCAAGTAATTAAAAATAGTTTAGAATGTCCAGGGACAGGTGCAGGATAATTTTTTTTTGCCCCATTAAAACATACAGGAACCCAAAATATATTATTAATGTAGAATGCGACTTTCAAGTAACATAAGATCACACGTGTAATCCAGCAGTTTCCTCCGTTGTCGGCACTTTGATCTCATTCAGCCGTTTTCGACGTCCTTGAGTAGAGGAGCGCTGATCAGGGCCGTAATAAGAATGATTTACTTGGCGTACTTTTTGCTAAAAATTCCACAACTATCCTCGCAAGAAATTACATGATTTTAGGTGATTACACAAAAAATAGTAGATAACTTAAAAACTAGAAGAGATAGGTATAGGGAACCCTGATACCGTTCGAAAGAGAATAAAATTGTGTATCAAATTATAGAAAAACATACAGGATGTTCCATTTAAAAAAACCGACTTATGAAAGTTTGAAGTTAATTAAACTTGGCATTAAATTTCTAGCACCCTGTATGCAATTAAGCCACTTTGAAATTATGGATGGGAAGCTTAGGGGTCTAACTATGTCCCCTAAAAATATTGTTGCTTTATCTTTCTTACTATAAAATACACATGGTTTGAATCTAGTCACTATTTCTCTCCATTTTTTTTGAAAAAAATTAAATATCTCGAAAACTGTTAATTTTAGGAATAGGGAAACTTCCTAAAAGTCCACCTAAAATAACACGTAGAATCGAAAATTGCAGTAATATATAGGATGCTCCATTTAAAATAAACAAGTTGATGGCGACTTCTGGTATAACAGGAAGTGGTACGTGGACGCCATTATTTTAGTTGAGAAGGGCATGTCCGAAAACCCGGTATCCCAAATTTTCAAAATTTAAATCGAGGTAGTCTCTGAAATAATTCTAATGGGCCGTCATATACACATAAGAAACGAACAATTTATCTCGACACGGAAATCATAAAATTCCTGTAACGAATAAAAACAGTTGCCGACAAGGAAAGAAGAAGAAGAAGAAGATGTAGCTCTTTTTTGAATAGAGGGCATAATACATTATAATTTTAATATTTATTTTTTAATTTTTTTTGTAATTTGTGTGTAATTTAATTTTAGTGTATTTTGTTTGTTATGTATTTGTTATGTAGTATAGTATATGATTTTTATAATGTGTAATGATTAAATATTCGTTTGGGCGCCTTTTGTTGTGTAGAATGTAATTTGTGTGTGTTGAAATCAAATTTTTTTTATTGGATGTAGGTTCTCATGATAGATTAAGCAATTACAATGACAAATTTGAACGAATTGTACTTTCTTACCTTGGTTTTGCTAATCTCTCCTCCGGCAGCTTTACCTTGCATGAATAACATTAACAGTGTACATTTTATTACAGTGTAGATAGGAATGTTTAGTTATCAATGCTACACTGTCCCCCAAAAAAAAAACACTTATTCAAATTACCAGCATGAGTTCTTACCTCAGAGAAGCGGTTCAATATTATTTAAATTTACTATCACTATTGATTTGAGTAAGTAGCACTGAATGAAAGCAATTTTTAACGATTTTCACAATATGATATTTATTAATTATTCATCTTTAAATTTCGAACAATATTTTAAGAAACACAGAAACTAGATTTGTTATGGACTTTTACATGACTTAATAACTGATAAATTTCTTAACTCTACCTAACATGATTTAGAAAATGTTTGGTTAACCAATTAATACTGTTTTAAATGTTTTACGAAACAAACTCACTTATATTAAGAACACAGAAACTAAACTAATCCTTATACTATGAAATGTTCAAAAATATCATTTTAATTTTTATCCACTGACATTGTCTATGGTTTGAAATGAAGTTTTCAATTTCACAAAATGTTTTTACTTCGAATTCGCAACACTTTAATTTATGTTTTGGAGAATATGCTTAGGCAACTGGACTTACGTTTCCATAATCTCTGCATTGGAATGTTCAATCGTCACTCTAACCTCACTTTTAGTCGTGGTTTGACAGCTGTACTCGTCTCTTGAAGATGGTTTTTGTGTGTGAGTTGGTTGTTCCCTCGTTTTCTACGATGTTATTTGGGGAGCTACGGGATAACATGCACCCCTCACCTGTGTCTGGGACCAACTTGTTTCTCTTCCAACTTGTTTACTTCCCAACGATGCTCTGTTGTTTTCCGTTACAAGGTAAATTTTCTGATTTGTCCTTTTGTTATTGGTCACTTGTATCCATGATATTGTTTTCTAACTGCGCACTTTCTCCAACATATTGCGATGTAATTTTATTTTAATTAAATTACGGCGTAATTTATATTTTGTAACTGCGTAGTAAATTTTACACATCTTAAACTAATTTACAAGAAATTTTTATATGACATTCTGCATGACAATTTTTATAATAAACTTCTAGCCTATGTGTTTTTCTGATACTATAATATTTGAATTTTCTTTTGTACTAAATTATTTAACGTTTATTTAATTGTAAAATTGTTAAATTGGCCATTCTTGTGGCATTTTTCTTTTGCTTTCTTGCTTCCACTTCGATCCTAAACTTTATTTTCTTGACATGCTTCTCGTTTAAAATGTATTAGTTAAATTTTGAATGATAATATTTTAATTTTTATATGAAATAACTATGAAATGAGATTTTTATTTTACTTTAAAAGTAATTTATGTCTTTCTTACAGTCTACATTATAATTTCATGAATTTTTCTCTGCTATTACTCGGTGTCGTGTCTTGAGATACAGTGTGTTCATTTCAACATATAATGTGTTTATCGACATGTTTACAGACTTGGAAATAATTTTTAATAGGAAGTAGAATACGTATAATATCGCCTTTAATAACCAAAATCTGCCAAACTGCAGAACAGTGCTTAAAGGTATCAAAGTTGATGGGGAACCTCTGGAATAGTCCCTTGTGTATATAAGAAGAGGTGAATAGTTGTAGAGGTACATAATGTACGTACGTATATTGTTGCTAGATTAATCATAGGTAACCACTAATCAGTTCTGATTTAGTATTCCTTACGTAAACTTGTGTCAATTTATCTTTTATCATTTAAGTTCAAGCAAATAATTAGTGAATAAATATTTAAGGTAAATTATTTTCTTTTTTTAGTTGTGTCAATTGTTTGTACAAATGGAAAAGGATTATTGCGCTATGTTGTAAACAGAACCAGAGCTAGCGATGAAGTCAGCAGTTTCCAAAATGCTTCTTCGTATTACTGAGATAAATTCGTTGATATTAAAAATTCCTTCAACTGAATTTCCGCACTCCGATCAAACACCCTGTATTATTACAAAAAATGCAGACGCTTAGAAAGTTAAATTAAAAGGTATTTCATTAAAATTTTTAGTAAATTCGGTGCAGCCAATTTCCGCTAGAAAATTTTTAATGTACCTACTTAGATTTTCAACTAAGATTAAGTTTCAAATAAGAGGAAGCGAAGACGAGGATATTGTTTTTGGAAGACGACTAAAATATGATGTGATTAATGTACAAGACTAGTTTACATGTAGTGCAAATTTTTTATGCAACTTCATGGAATGTATGTAGTGCGGTTTCCTCATTTTATCTAATCTACGTCATATTATGCAAGAGAAAGTTAAGATAATTAAAGCAAAACAATGCGAGATACCTCAGTCCACTGCAGCCTCTTTGTATGTTGGACGTAAGCCCATAAATCACCATCCGACTTGCCTAGAATACGCAAGAAGCATAAAACTTACTGAACGTCATAGAAAACATTCTATAAATTATATTCAGCGTAAGGAATTATCCTTTAGATAATAGTTTGATCAGGTGCGTGTGTGGCAACCGTGATTACACTATTATTAATAAATCATAAGGTTGCTATAATAATAGAATGTAAAATATTGTTTGAACGTCTCGCGGATTGTAACCTCGATTTACAAAAATTATAATCCTTTGATTAATGAGAGGAGTTACAACCGCACACAAATGAATTCTTTTTAAGCAAACGTTTATTTATAGCTCTAAAAAGAAGGGAAATGTTAAGAATTCTAATGGCTCTCTACTATTGTAGAACTATTTACAGTTATTCCTTACTTCCAATCCTTACAATTCTTTATAGTCCTACAATGTCAGTGTCTAACAGGAATAAGCTTTTAACTTTAATTTATTCAACAGGCCAGAAAAATATATAGATATTGATTTTTTTGTTTATACTGTTTAAGAGAAAATTTATTGCCGAGAAACGTTCGTAGATATTTTCAAAATATGTGTAGATACAAATAATTTAATATACAGGGTGGCCAAATGAAAACGAACCAGAGCCATTTTCAGGAACTGCGTCAAGATTGTAGAAAAACTCTCAGAGCCGTCGATTTTAGATTAAAGGGGGACATTCTTTGCTGGTATTTTCGACTCCGCCGCTTTTACCCCCAAGCATGGGTAGAGTTGTTTCAAAATCTTATGAGCTTTGACCTTCATATGCGCAGAAACATAATTCCGACCGTCGCCTAAATTATTCTACGTCCTAAAAGCATTACATCTATTATTCACAGTCTATCTCGAGCTCTCGTAGCGTAAACAAGCCTGTGATGCGATTACAGTCATCATAATCATAATCATAATCATAATCATAATAAAATGCACTATTTTTTATTATTTTAATTTAAGCAATAAAAATATATATAACGAACGTTCGCCAGTTGACTTTATTGATGCCTGAGCGCTTTACTTCGTTTCTGGTTCTAATAAGGCACTTGGTCTAATTATGTGTCAATGTTTTCACAACGTGCTTATTAGAAGAATTATGCGGATACACCACGCCTTTTACGCATTTTGCGGCTCATAAAATTTGAAACTACTCTAAGCATCACCCCAAAATATTTAAATGGCGTTGGGTTTGAGTAATATTTCTTTTGGAAGCTCTTACAATTCTCTTTACAACAGACTTTAAATTTTATAATTCCGCCCAAATACTTTGAAAAAAATTTACCTTTTAAAATTTAAATTATGTTTAGTTGCTTACTTACTACTTAGTTGATTAAATGTTCAAACTGATGACCGCCCGCTTCCATATAAGAATAAAGATTTTGTTCGAAACGTTCGCGCACATTCCGAAGCATTTCCGGAGTGATTCGACGGCATTCGTCGATGATTCTTTGACGTAAACCTTCCAGCGACGCTGGCTGTGTTTTATAGATTTTACTTTTTAGGTATCCTCATAAAAAGAAATCAAGGGGCGATAAATCCGGTGATCGTGGAGGCCATTCAATGCTGCCTCTTCTCCCAATCCAATTCCGTAAAAAACGTTGGTCCAAATACTGACGGACAAATAACGCATAATGAGGAGGAGCACCGTCCTGTTGAAAAATCAAATGATCTTTATCATACTCTGGAACAGTTTCAATAATGTCAAGGCAGGATCAACAGCGTCTTCCACTAATTGCAAATACATTTGGCCAGTTAAATTACCAGGTAGAAAGAAAGGACCCACCAGCCGGTCACCGAAAATTCCAGCCCATACATTTAATTTTTCCGATTGCTGTGTATGCACCTCGTGAAAAACTCTTGGGTTGGAATCGGACCAATAGCGGCAATTGTGACAATATACCGTCCCGTTCAAGAAAAAAAAAGCATTAATCAGAAAAACAGATGTTAAAAAGGAACTGTGGATCGTTCCCTGCTCGCTCACTCATTATTTCGCAAAATTGCAAACGGCGGTCATAATCATCCTCATGAAGTTCCTGGACTAAATGTATTTTGTATGGATGGAATTTATTCTTCTTCAAAATGGTTTGTATGCTAGTTCGATTGATCCCAGACACAGATGCCAGCTGCCTCGTACTTAATGTAGGATCAAGATGAACTTGTCACTGCAACTTCACTAGCTTCATAAACTATAGGTTTTTCAATTTATCGTTTTTTATTGGCTACGTTCCCTGTCTCTTGAAATTTGTTTACTAACTCTAGAACATACATCCTCCTGACATGTCGATCTTGATGTTGTTCATTAAATAGCTGATCTGTTCTATTCGCACATTTATTGTTCATAAAGTAAAGCGAAATGATACATACCCTTTCCGCAATGGAATAAACCATAGTTTTTAATTTTCAAAAACACAATTAAATAAACTACCAACCAACGCTTCCAAATAATACTAGAAAATAATTTGGAAACCACTAATTTTACGTTCATTGTGTGTGTATAGCATTCATTTCTGTTTTTACAATTGTGTTTTTTTACGAAAGTGATAACAAATCGCCAAAAACCAATGTAACGCAAGAAATACTAAATTTATATCATTGGCGTACTTAACTCGAGTAACTGACATTTTTACCGTTACTAATTGTTTGTACATAATTTTCAACTTTAAAATCAAAATTCTTAATAAGTATTGGGCGCAATTATAAAATTTGAAGACTGTTGTAAAGAGAATTGTAAGAGCTTTCATAAAAAATATTACTCAACCCCAATGCCATTTAAATATTTTGGGGTGATGCTTACCCTTGCTTGGGAATGAAAGTGAAGGAGTTAAAATACCAGCAAAGAATGTCCCCCTTTAATCTAAAATCGACGGGTCTGAGCGTTTTTCTACAATCTTGACGCAGTTCCTGAAAATGGCTCTGTTTCGTTTTAATTTGGCCACCCTGTATATAATAACTGTGACATACCATTTCAGTAAACTGTAAAATTACTTTTCATTTACATTAATAAACGGGTGCGTTTCAGAAAGTAAATACAGCTCAGAAAATGTTATTGCGTTGTTATTGAATACACAGCCCCACAAAAAAATGGGAGGTCTGAAAGGCAAGAACATGGTATCCATACGTTTTTGAGGTCCCTGAATCTGAATCCGGTGCTCGTTTGACCCGATCAGGTCTGGGTTAAAGTCAGTTCAAGACCAAATGTAGAGAATCCCGTGTCCGTTTGGCTCGATTAGCTCTGGATTAATGTTAGTTCAAGGTCAAATATAGACTCAATTGCCAACAAAGTAATCCAATATATCTATACGTTTTTGGGACCGCTGAATCCGAATCCGAGGTCCGTTTGACCCAATCAGGTCTGCTAAATACTCTTGAGTTCGAAATTTAAAACTAAAAAAAGAAAAATTAAATTTGAGATACAAATAAGATTAAAGAAAGCTTTAATTCTGAGCCCCTGACTCTCGAGTTAATTGTTTTGACAAAATTCTAGTAATTCTAATTAAGTAAGCTTTAAACCAATGTGTCCGTTAATGCTTCATGTATATTAATCTACACAGTGAGTCCGTGTCGATTGAGATTCTTGAGAACAGTTTTTCAAGATAGGTGTAGTGTAACAGGGTAAATGAGAGTCCTTTTTAATTCAGTATAAAATTATTTTATTGTAATTCCTACTAGTTTCGACTATTATACTATCATCAGAGAAGAAGAAAAATAACAATCATTCGAAAAGATATTGCTGCATAAACAACTAATAAATAGTATTATAATATTTGTTTAAATATCAAAATATCAGTAGATTTTAAAATACTTTTAAGTCATCAATCAATAATATGATTTTGTTGTGCTGCATTGCGAATATATTGTTAACGTAAATATGAATAATGAATTAATATTGGTATCCATCCATTCATCATTATTTTAGTATTCATAAATTTACCATGAATACTAAGTACTGTATTCATTATTCAGACAGATATTACTGAATAATGTATTCGATAATGTATCGATCACATTTTGTTAAACCTCTGAATTAAAGGTTAAAGAAAAAATACGAGTTTTAAAAAAAGCGTCTCACGCGAATTTATTTAAATTTGGTACTTCGCTTTTGTTTTCGATTTTTTATGCGAATATACGTGCATGCCATAGGATTTTTCAGACATAGTCTGTAGAAAAATAAAGTCGTATTTATGATTATTTCATATGTGTCAAGCAACTTACAAGGAGTGCTTGAGCTATAAAAATCCATCAAATTCTTTTTTACGTGTTTAATATCTACGGTATTTAAATAAGTTTAAATTTATCACTAAATTATAATTATCTTATTTCCTCGGTGTCCTTAAGTACGGGAATGGCTAGTTAAATCAGTGTAGGTAAGACAACCAAACGAATAAAAACTGTAAAATTTACATACTAATTTTCATAGTATTCTATGGAGCTGTGTCGAAACTCAAGTACACAATAGTGCGTGGGCAATGTTAGAATGTGTGTTAGCGATTTTTGTTTCAAAACTGGTTTGCTAGAGCCCTGAGATATATTCGTTTCTGTCAAATGAGGTCACCTGCGCATATTTCTAAAGGTCGCTATTTTTTTAACGTCTGTTCCATTCATTGCATTAGCATAGTAGGTTTGGTTAACGTTTCATTATCTTAATGGCAACAATGGTAAATTTATGGCATGAAACTGTACCTGCACTTATGCAGTTGGTGTAGGCAAAGCATAAAACTAAAGTTATTTGAGATTAGATTTGTTCTTAATCTGTTAGGCACGCCTGGGTTAAGAGCTTTATTGAAATTAAACTGATGCATTAACTACTTCAATTACCTGCCAGTAAGAAGCAATGCTACTACCAGTGTTTTAAAATTTAGTGACTTCTACCACGTGGTTACAAAATGTTCTATTTATAATAGTATTATTACTAATTTTAGAAAGAATTAGAAAAATTTTGTAGAGAAAATTGACCCTCAACTGTCTTAAGATTACAGGAAATTCAGTTATGGAATGAAGTTGCTTAGACAAAATGACAAAATGCAAAAGGACCCCGCAACTATCCTTATGGAAAACCGGTCACCATCGAATGGTACGAAACTTTGCCGAATGATAGTCCTCAATATGTCTATCAAAAGAGTCCATGGGACCTAGGTCTGAAAAACTACTGTTCTGACGCCTTCTGGAGTTATCGAATTCACGTGCTCGATGACCATCAAGTCCAATGATTTACGGGCGATTAAAAGCAAATATTTCTTTATAAAGTGACCAAGCCGGCTGTTTCTTGATGTATTTTCGTGTGCTGCTGAACACTTATCCGTCATCAGCATATCTGCAACATTCCTTAGTCTTCAGAAAATAGTTGAAGCACCTTCAGAAAACTTGATTTGATCGAGAACATGGATTCGATAACTTCAGAAGGCTATAGCTTCAGAACAGTAGTTTTTCAGACCTAGGTCCCATGGACTCTATTGATCGATACATTGAAGACTATCATTCGGCAAAGTTTCGTACCATTCAACCGGGACCGGTTTTCCATAAATATAGCTGCGGGGTCTTTTACTTAGAAGGTTTTCTCACTTAAAATATCCCTCTCCTGACCATTGCTAACTGCGTCACTAAGACTGCCGGGAATGGATAAGGCATAAGGTCCACAATAGCGTTAAAAATCCATTAACGTAGGTAAGCCAAAAGACCAACGAAGTAGTTGGTCCAAACCAAATGAATTTGTTTAATAATTTCCAAGTTGTTGCTGCTGTCGTATACCAAGTCTCAACCGATTTCAATTTTTACTCAACTTTCGAATTTAAGTTAACCGTCTGCAGACTGTCTACGCAAGAGAAGCCTATGCTTGACGGCATCTAACCCACCATTCCAATGAAACCGAAGATGCGGAGTGGAAATCGAAATTTTCGACCAAGTTTCGAATATTTCGAATTAAGTTATTCCTACCTGAAGCTTCCAATTGCTCCCAACGACTAGAGGCGCAGTAGACGATACCGACGGAGATAAATGTTGTTGTCAGAGTAACTGCCAACGATGCGTGGGATGTGCAGAAAAAACACCTCAGTTTCGAATTATGGGAAATGAAAAGTATCCCAAATATATCGAAATTAGAACTGAAGCAGGGCAACACAAAAGTGCACCACCACATCGAAAAATAAACCCTGATACTGGTGCAGGTCTAGTTCACCCAATGAGACGGAAAATCCAGGAATGCCAAAATTGGGATCTAACGCGGAGATTCCTGCAGGGCTACAGCGGAGCCACCACGGGTGTGATTGAACGTCAACCCTGGTAACTTACCAGAATTAAATTTCTGGCCAGTGTGAGTATACGACCCAAGACCAAGCGTATTCGTTGTTTTTCGATACCTTGAAGCTGTCCTTGTTTATTGAACGGAAAAGTAGATCCGAAGGCTCTACCGAGGGTCTCACACAACATAACAACCCCGTCAGTACTTTCTGAGCCTTCCGCGATGATCCTTAAAGATAAAGTTGCAAACCAGGATGGATCTAGTGCTTAGTACGTTTTCATGATTTTAAGCTTAAACTCATTAAAGCATTTTCAACTTATTTATTGTTAATAATACATTCTCAATAAAACCACTTGTTTCACATATTCAAAACACTGTTAGAAATTTTGAGAGAGCACCGCTGAGGCCTAAATCATAAATCTAGACTCAAATGAGCTCAAAGCTTTATATGTCTGCAGCGAAAATCCTGAACGAGGTACTACGAATAAAACCTGCACAAGTACCCAGGCGAGGCAAAGCTTAAAAGACAGCGAAAATGTATTTTTCAATGTATTGTCTGCAGCTGCTTGTTCATAGTTTTAGTAGTTGGCGGGATTTGTGCCTCGTAGACAGCTTTTTGATCGTCGAATTATTTTAGAGATATGTGTGAATTTCGAATATATAATTTTTTTTGGTGGCACGATTATAAATCTGACTTCTGGCGATATGACGAAAATATATTTCTAGCATATTTCTAGGATCTTTCACTCAACAAATGCAAAGGAAACCATCAACGCTCTGTTTAGATTATTGAGTTACGAAAACAAGTGAAACCTACAAAATAATAGGAATAAGCATTAAATTACAAGCATTCAACGTCAGATCGAAAAGTTTCTCAAGGAAGCACTCAACGATAGGCGATGATATGATGAATTTTTCTAAATCTATGGGTGTCCTAGGAATGTTTCTCTTAAAGGATGATATTTATGAAATTTGCCCGGCAGCTAATGTCGAAGTTGAGAGATAGCATGTCGAACTGTAGAAAACAGACCTACATAACATTTAAGTCAGGTTATGGAGGTATTTAAGTATCTATTTACACCGTAATGTGATTGATTGTTAATAAAGCGTCGAATCAGCGCCGACTTAAGAAAGGACTGATCACAACGACCAGTTGAATCGCCTACCGCACAGTCCGCAAAAGCTATTAAAAGCTAATAACGCTTCGCATTGCTCAAATCAGTTAATGTATGCCTCCGAATTACTTTACAATTATTTTTATTGGAGACCACTTATCATCTTTGACAGCTCTCGGAATACCCCGTTGACCTGAAAGTTAAATAAAACAAAAAGTAATCGAGGCAATACGTGTAATTATAAAAACCATTTGTAAAATGGAGCCCAGCTTTAATTGCGGGTAATATTTTATTCACATAAAATGTTTTATTTTAATTTTACTTTCTAATTATGTCTATATTATTGTAGATGGATAATGAAATGCGTGTATGGAAGGAAACTAACATTGCTATATAGAGTTGGAATACATTTTTGGTATTTGAGTACCTTGCTTTTTTCCTAAGTGCAACTGAAATAGCAGAATAGCAACACAAGTAGCTGTGTACTTATAACAGATACAAAAAAATGGTCTGCTATGGATGAGAATAATGTGTTTTGACCAAATCTGCTATGAGAATTGTTAAATAGCCAAAACTACCCTCCGATCTCAAGCAACACCCAAACCTCTGGATTTGGTAGGTTTTTTCTTAGGCACAGCCCCTGGAAACGCATCAATGTGCCTCCAGGACTGCAAAAATAACAGAAAACCATCCTTACAACTAAACATCGTCATCGTCATCGTCGGCACAGCCCCTGGAAACGCATCAATGTGCCTCCAGGACTGCAAAAATAACAGAAAACCATCCTTACAACTAAAAATCAGTTGAAATTTCACAGTTTGTGCTTGAGGAAAGCTATGGAAATGAGTTGACACACTTTATGTTCATAGGATTCATTAATATTTTGAGTGTTCAAAGATCCAACCCTTTATCTTCGGATCAACACTACAAAATCACCCTTAAAATCTTTGTTTTGTTCAAGTAGGGACCCACCAAACGTGGAATCTCAGTTGATGACCTATTTAAAGGTTTTAAAGATTTTCCGGTATTTTTGTAGTTCTGAGAAGTTGCAAGTGTCATTTGATAACTAAAATATGCAATACAATGAGTCCCACGAACATGATTCATTGACTCGTTTATAGGTCTGTGCCTAAAAACAAACCTACTGAATGTAAAATTTTCTGCTACTTTTTAAGTTTCAGAGGTGATTTTAGATCATTTAAAGTCTCTGGAACATGTATAAATAGGTCGTAGAGCAATAAGGATAAGAAGCCACTTTGAGATCTATCGAAGTCGAGAGGGAATAACACGTCGTATCTTCAGGAAGAGTTCGATTTTGCCATCTGGGGTTATAGCTGACAATTATCACGTCCTCCTTGAATGAACGTACTGAAGATAAAACAAAAATTTTAAGAGAAGGTACTCAAATGGAGTCGTTATAACAAATTGTGTTGATTTTCTGTGAAAATTTACATAGTTTTTTTTACGGTGTAGCCACAGCACAGAAAGCATCGCTATTTTAAGAAATGCATGAGTGAATCCTGTGATGCTATAAAAATTTACCTTATATATTTTCAGTTCTGTAAGTTTTTTTAACGGAATTTCCATTTGAGGAATGTGTTCGTAATAGAGAATATCATCCATATTACCTTGTTCCTACTTGGATGCTGCGAAACTTGTTTCTTCTTGTCACGGCGACTGGATTGAATTGAATGTAATTCAGTTTTCTCACTGTGACGTGGATGCAGCCGAATATTTGACTTCCTAGTCTTTCACCAAATCAATCAATCAATCAAAGCATGATTTTAAAAATGATCATTATTTTTTCTAAGCACAATTTTGAAATAATTGTTAGCCAATTATTATCCTTACAAGATGAATATAGAAATAATATATAAAAATACAGTCTATCAGTGAAGCAAAGTACATATGTACAACAGTTCTGTTTTAAATTAAACATCTTATATTTTTCACGTGTAACCCTGCGTACGGTGACCTAATTAGCTTTTAATTGATTGCGTGTGTCAAATTTAGAAAATTCCTAAAATTGTGAGATAAATAGTCTTTTAAAATGTTTCAAAAAGTACCTAATAGAAACAAAATAAATCATACTGTGAAAAGCGAACGATAACCAAACGCTCTAATTCTCTGATATATCAATTATCTTATACATAGGGTTTTCTATAAATGTCTATAAATTTCAAACTACATTCTTCAGTTTCTTAAATGTAGCCTGTACCTGTTGACGGTTTCACTTTGTGCTTTATAATCTCTTTAAATTTATTAAGGCATACCTAGTGTTATTTTAGCAAATTTTTGATATACTTCATTTGCTGGAAATTGAATTATCATCATGCTTTCATATTGTTGGTCGTCGCCAGTTACATAATTACCTTTCGCTTTCTTAGCGTTAGGGCTTTTTGACCTGCCCTTGTTGTTCTTGGGTTCCCTTGGAAGGTGACCAGTTACAGAGGCAATGTTTCAGGGAATCGCCATTGTCTGAAGAGCGGTTCCGTCCTTAATGGCTTTAGAAAAAATAATAACCGAAATGAATATCAGGCAGGCCTAGGGTTTCCGAGAGTGAGTCCTCCCCCACAGAATCTAGCCCGGGAACAACAAGGACAGGACAAACATTTCTAGCTAAGGCTAAGAAAGCGCAAGATAATTCTGGTATTGTACTTTGAATATTAGCATAAGTATTAAATTCAGTGACGTTTTAGAAAAAAAACCTGATTTCCTTCCTCAAAATCTCTATCAATAAAGAAAATCAAAATACGGAAGACTATTTAAGGTGTTCTTAGCGACCTCTATATTTATCCCGAAAATATTACTCTGTGCCAGATTTCACTGACATATCTTAAAAGGTAAAGATATTACCGGTAAAAAGTTATGAAAAAAAAAAATCTAGGACGGGTCTTAATAAAAACATGTTAACGTTGAGGTATAACAAGTTAATTGCTTTGTTTCGATCTAAGACAGCTTTGGCTACTTATTTGAGTGTTTGTAAATAAGTGCGAAATATTTTAGGGGGTATGTAAATAAGTGCGAAATATTTTAGGGAGTAGTTGTCGAAGTTTGTGAAATAAAGTTCATATAAACGTAAGTCGAAATATGCTTCATTTCCGAGATACAGTGTGTTTAAGTTTTAATTTTTTATTTATTTTTATTAATTATTTCAAAGAATTTTAAAGATATTGACTTGAAACAACCTGTATCTCGGTTTATATGAACTTTTTTCACAAAATAACTTCGGCAACCACCCCCTGAAATATTTCGCACTTACTTACAAACACCCTGTATAATAAAATATTCTTAATCCTGGACGAGAAAATAGTTTACGGCACATTGTGACGTTACACCCTGTGCGGCATGTATCTACATTTTTAGGATATTCACTATATCATCAGAGCATCTAATAGATCTCTAAGAATATTTGCAAGAGATTACAGAAATGTAGCTATGCAAATCTATCTAGAGCTATCGACGCAACTTTCTCCTAATAGGCCATAAAACTTTTATAGGTGTGAACGTGGGTACCACAATACGTACCTGCTTATTGTTACATCCTGCTGGCGGACTTAGAAGGAAGTGTATTTTATGTTCTCCCTGCCCCGATTTCAAGTAGATTACAGAATGAGGATATCTGTTTCTATGGCGATACATATTTTACTACAGTAATAAATAGATATGGCACTAATACCTAGCAAACGATATGAAAAGCATGTCTCGTAAAGAGTATAATAATCATTTTGTTGTTGTGTGGAAATATCGTAAATGTGTCTCTTATTTCGAATACATTACAGGCTTCCTCGAACAAACTTTTCTCGATTAAAGAAAGCATATCAACAAATACATTATTAAAAGACTAAATAACAAGTCTTGTCTCTTAAACACCTTCATTAATCACAATTAGTTTCACGACATTTATTTTGCCACATTTCAGGTTGCAAAAAGATTTGTCTATAGCATATTAATAATACATAACTAATTTCAGTCAAGAATTAAACAAAGTTTCCAATCCAAAGTCAATCAGCCTCAAAAAAGGTTCAGCAGACAGAATTCACCCCACTTTCGAGCGAGCGCAGCTGACCGCGATGTTGGAGGACAGCAAACTTGAAGAAGTTGATCCTGAACCGAAGCTTGTTCAGATGTCATGAACACCGTATTGGGAAGGCGATTGAACGTCGACCTTAGGAAGCTGATGAAAGTAATTAAGGGCCATTCAACGATCCAGGTTCGGCTTCCAAGAAGTATCTAATTATTCTTTGCGATTTTCGCTACTGTCCGCTATTTTGAACTACGACGTGACGTCAGTTTCAACCAATGGAAGAAGAGAACGGTAAAACGCAACACTATCAACACAGATATGTCACGCATTTTTAATTTTTTTGTGTTTTACGTATGTAACAATCTTAGTATTTTCAATTAAATTTGTTAGCCATTTTTTCTGAGGTTGTGTTTCGACAAATTAAAATAAATAATTTTCACACTTTTTAAAAAACAAAAGTTTGGTTTACAGGTATATCTTTGGAATACAACAGTCAATTGTTTTTTTATGTATATTTTTTTGAAATCACAAGAAAATTTTTGGTCTTTATCACTCTTTCCTATACAGAAAAGTAACAGATTTAAGAGATATAAAATGTTATATGAATTAAGAATTTTGTTCATTTATTCTTCTCATAGGTATATGTAAATTCTATTTTCTGTAGTAAATAATTAAAAAAATAATTGGTCAACCGCAAAAAATAAAGTAAATTTTTATTAAATCTCTGTGACAGTTTGAGCACACTGGACACAATGGAAAGATATTTGTGGAACACCACAATATAGTTTTCCTTCTTATTTATATAGAAACCATTTAATTATGTCGCAATTTTGTCTGCATATATGATTTGTTTTTGTCAGCAATTAATTGCGCACCCGGTATACAGTTTGCAGCTTGATCCCATATATTCCATGTTTCTTTATTTTGTGGCAATTTCAAGCATAATCATGGAAGTCCGAACAAATTAACTCTTTTGTAATAAAAAAGCCACACTTTATGTCTTAATAGACTGGTTTCAGCAATAAATTAGTTCTGAATAACTTTACAGC
Organism: Anoplophora glabripennis; assembly: GCF_000390285.2. Taxonomy (NCBI): domain Eukaryota; kingdom Metazoa; phylum Arthropoda; class Insecta; order Coleoptera; family Cerambycidae; genus Anoplophora; species Anoplophora glabripennis. The sequence goes on along the minus strand of NW_019416624.1, from coordinate 1,115,564 downwards.
ATCTTTAAATAGTAATTGGTAATAATTAGTTCATTCCAAGGACGGGATCATATTTCATGGCTAAGCTATGGTTACTTTTATCGCATTTACATAAATTATCTCAATTCTGATAGAATAATTACCATACTTAAAATTAAACCAAGCTTTTACCTAAATATAATCTTAAGTTATGGGATAATATGTCCATAAAGTAATTTTAAGAGAAACTAACTTTTATTTTTAAAGCCAACTTGGATAACGTCTTTATCCAGCAGATGGCGATTTACGATTTTTAATGCAACCGAAAACTTTATTGCGCATTTCTAATGATAACATATTTATATGTGTATAATTGTAATGTGTACTGTCAATTTTTTCAATCTTAGCATGTAAAACACATAAGTATAGAGATTTTAAATCTAAAAAAAGGTAAATCTAATATAACCAATATTTAAAATCAACTAGGTACTTTGGGTCACTCTGTTTTAGCACTTATGAAGCTAATTTTGAGGGCGTAATGCCCATAATCTCTGGGAAGGTTGATAGATGGGGGATTAATTTTAACGAAAAGAGTAGGTAAGTTAAACAAAAAATTTTGCAGTTACATTGAAAATTTAGAAATGTATTTTAGTTATTCAGCCATTGATAAAACTAATTCTATCTATATTACGATAAACTAAGTATGGTTATATAATTGTAGGTTCGCCATCTATGAGCAACGTTATTTAACCTACAAAGAATGTTAAACCGTAATTGCTACTGCTCTCAATCTTTACTAGTAGCATTGCTTTGTACCTACTGGCAAATAGCAACCTATTAATCTGTAGGTACTATGATATCATTTGTAACATAAGGAGAAATAAACTTTTTAACTCTTATCTCTTGACAAGATATTGCGGATGTAATCTAATGCTGGACGAAACTTTAGTCCGCAGAATAGTTGTTTCCTGCAATCTTATTAGTTGAAAACATTATTAACCTTATCGGGGAAAATGACGACCACTTTAAGGTAATCAAAAATTGATATAATGTCATCAAAGATATTTTTAATACACTCATATCTCTTGTTTTCTGTAAATTCATATAAATAGGTACCTATTATTATTATTATTATTGCGATATCGATGTCCTTTTTTCCAGAAGCGAATTTGAAGAATTCCACCCAGCTTATAATAAGATATAATGCCACATAATTACCTACAGAGGAATTTATCAGTAATAATAGCCATTAATGAATGATTACCGAGGCAGTCGATGGTTTGTAAACAGGAATAAGAGTATTGATAATACTAATAATATGACGATAAAAAATTGTTCTCACGCTAACTATGGAGAAACAGGAAACAAAATCGATTATGCGTAAAACTTTTTGTGGAATAATGCAGCAGATTACACGGTGTCATGCAAGACGTCGCAGTTCCTCTCTTGGTGCTTCAATCTTCCTAATTGGGCTGCGATATAGAGGGAGGAGATCGTATGATGTAGCAGTGATCTGAATAAAAAGCCGCTCGGCTTGTTCTGAGTGTTGGAAATATATCATGATTCACTAAGATATAACATAACTTAACTGAATGTTTAAATTTTACTAAACAATTCGATTGTGTGTCTGTCTATTCTAAAAAAATGCACTTCTATAGTTTTATAATTCATACCTCTGACTTAATTACCAACTTCGTATCTTACCAACACACATATCAATATATAAGACAGAGAAAAATTCTAGATCAACTTGTGTCGAACTTAGTGCGGGAGTGCTACAGGAACCTGTGTTTGGACCTGTACTATTCTTAATTTATATTAATGATCTAACGAGCTCTATAGATGACTTCTTATCAACCATTCAGTTTGTTGACACAAATATACTGTGTACGGCTTTATATTGAATGAATTAATTGATCAAACTAAATAATCGGAATGAACAAAATAGACGTTTTGTAATGTATATGAAGCGAATAAATCACAACTGAGATTGCAACACCTTTATTCTTTCAAGTCTTCTATACAATATGTATCTAACAACGATCACTGTCCGCTTAAATTCTATCCTGCGTGGATTTTCTTTCTGTCTCTACCACACTTTTTCTATATCTACAAAAACTATGTACACCTTAAAAACCTAAAGACACACACACACAATATAAAGTGATACACACACTAACANATAAAAAATTGTTCTCACGCTAACTATGGAGAAACAGGAAACAAAATCGATTATGCGTAAAACTTTTTGTGGAATAATGCAGCAGATTACACGGTGTCATGCAAGACGTCGCAGTTCCTCTCTTGGTGCTTCAATCTTCCTAATTGGGCTGCGATATAGAGGGAGGAGATCGTATCATGTAGCAGTGATCTGAATAAAAAGCCGCTCGGCTTGTTCTGAGTGTTGGAAATATATCATGATTCACTAAGATATAACATAACTTAACTGAATGTTTAAATTTTACTAAACAATTCGATTGTGTGTCTGTCTATTCTAAAAAAATGCACTTCTATAGTTTTATAATTCATACCTCTGACTTAATTACCAACTTCGTATCTTACCAACACACATATCAATATATAAGACAGAGAAAAATTCTAGATCAACTTGTGTCGAACTTAGTGCGGGAGTGCTACAGGAACCTGTGTTTGGACCTGTACTATTCTTAATTTATATTAATGATCTAACGAGCTCTATAGATGACTTCTTATCAACCATTCAGTTTGTTGACACAAATATACTGTGTACGGCTTTATATTGAATGAATGAATTAATTGATCAAACTAAATAATCGGAATGAACAAAATAGACGTTTGTAAAATTCTTAGGTGTATATTTAGATCCCAAGTTACTGTGGAGTCACCACGCAATTCACATTTACAATAAAATTTAGAAAAATTTATATCTGCCTCGTAATTTGATTAATCAAATATCGCTACCAACCCCGATAACAATGTATCATGGTCTTATTCATTTCGTCATTTCCTATTTTCCCAGTGTAGTTTACAAATAAAAGCAAGATAAGAATAATTTCTGGTCAAAGAGATGACTGTAGAGAAAAATTATTCAACTTTGCAATAATACTTGGTATATGTAATATACAGCTATAGTCAGCACATAATGACCTTCATTTTCATTTTACTAGAAATAGAAACAAGCTAAAAAAACTGGGCTGAGTAAAGCAAGGAATGGAACTGAATACTGGTGTTTTAAATTTTATAACGTACTACCGCAAGAAACAAAACTTTTACATTTAAAACGTTTTAAACATAAAGTAAGTCAAGTAGCTGTTTTGGATGAAAACCACCGGTATGTCAGAGAGATCATAAAAAAAGTTGTACCTACGATTTCCTTTGAGCATTGTAAAATAAACTTGTATGTAATGAAAGCATTTTCAGGACAAACAATATTCAATTGTTTCTGTAGGAATTTTCTTCGTCATATTAAACTGTTCTAATTGCTTTTGGTGTAGTGCAATTCGCGTTAAGCTTTATTATTCTTAACACAGACAATAATTATACGATTACTGAAATTTCGAGTAAGCATTTTATATTATAACGAGCGTTCAAATAAAAACGTGGTCGAAGTTGGGTCTGACACATTGGACGTAGGGAGTAGCTTATAGCGACCAACTTAACCTCATTTCTCAACGAGCTGTATAGCAGCTGTCAGTTTCAATAACGTTAATGACTATATAACTTTATTTTAAAGAATAATCGTGATAACAATAACAAACAATTAAAGAAGCTGCGGAAAGCGTCCCCCTCCTTGTTATAACAATAATTTAAAGCAGCTGCGGAAAGTGTCCCCCTCCTTGTTCCAAGCACTTTTCATACCTGTTCCTCAAAGAATTAAAGACATTTTCTAAGATGCTCGGGGTATTGTTAATTTCACGAATCTTGTCTATAAGTCGAGCCTGCAGATGGTTTAAATCAGGAATAGGCAGTTCAAAAATAGTGTTTTTAAGGTAAGGCCACAAAAAGAAATCACACGGCGTAATACCACATGACCTCGGTGGAAATTCATGTTCAGCATTGAGACTTATTAATCGATTTTGGAAAACTTCCCTCAACATATTCATCGTCTCGCCTGCCGTATGTGCCCTTGCGCCATCTTGTTGAAAGTAAAAGTTTGTAATTTCGTTTTCTTCCAGCTGGTTAACAAAAGGAGCGATAATTTCTTCTCTATACCTTTGCGCAGTAAGAGTACCATTAAAAAAAATAGGTCCATAAATCCTCCTTCGATTGAGAGCACACTAAACTCCAATTTTTTGAGCATGTAGAGGACCCTCAACAAAAAAGTTATCTGGTTTTTCAGAAGACCACATTCTCATATTCTGTGAGTTTACGTAACCACTTAAATGAAACCAGGCTTCATCAGAAAAAAAGGTGATATTATGAAGTTCACCGTAGTTGTTTAAAAACCATTCACAAAATACAGCCCGTCGCGGAAAATCAACTTCATGAAGTTCTTGCTGACAAGTTAAACGATAGGAGAACAAACGCAAATCTTTTTTTAACACTGTGTGCAGGTACCGACTGATACTCCCACCATTTGTGATAAAACAAGTACAGAAGTTATTGGCGCATTTTCCATTATTTGTTGGACATTTTCTTTTAATTCTTCAGTCCGCTTTTTAGGTCGGCCGCTTCCTTCTTTTCTTGTTACACTGCCCGTTTCACGAAAAACATTAACACAACGCTGAACTGTACTTTGAAAAAGTTTGTACTCAACAACGCCGGGAAATTGATTTTGAAATTCTATGAAACATTCCTCAATAGAATACTTCCATATTCCATCAATCTTGCGTCCATTTCTAAAGTAGGACTCTATGATAAACACTTCTTGTTCTTGAGAAAACACCATTTTAAACGCTTTTTAAAACGAAAATATTCAAATTGATAGCGGTGATATAGCGCTTTGACAGATGACGTTTAAGTTCATTTGCTATACGCTACGCCCTACGTCCAAATTTTCAGAACCCACTTGACAACGTTTTTATTTGAACGCTCGTTATATGGGAGAGCAAGGAAATAACTAAGAAGCTCTGCGTCTGTATTCGCAGGATTCTACCTCATCGAACTTTTATCTGAATGCACCAATAGCTGGAGAAAAAAACAAGTATTCTGAGAGTAGAGCAAATAATGTCGGTCGATTTAAACCTATCGAAGAACGAATTATGAGTACAGTACAATCCAGGAACATCATTTCGAAGAATAGCCTTGATGGAAAATGGAACAAACGAAGTGGCTCACATTTCATGCAAGGTTGTTGTATTCTTGCCATGTTGAAAAGGTCAAGGCTCTTGATCCAGCAGATTCTGCTATAACACTAGCACTAGACTATTGTGGGTGGTTTTTGCAGAAATTAGTTTAAAATTCAGCTTTCTTGTCCAACATTTTATTGACTGATGAGGAAGTTTAAAAAAAAAATGGTATCATGGACATGCATAACGTATATCATTGATCAGATAATTCTCAAACCATAGTCATTTATCAGTTTTAATTTTTTATATTAAGCGAGGAGCAACATTTGTAACTTCCTAAAAAATGATTTACCTGATATTATTGTAGATGTTAGTGATAAAATATGTATTTCTTACATGATGGTGCCCCAGTTCATTTTACTTAAATAATGATTTTATTGAATGGGGCGTAGTGAACCCCATGCTTGGCTTACAAGGTCTTCTGGGGTGAATCCGCTAAATTCCTATACGTAGAACCGACTTAAATCGGTTATATATTTAGTACTCATTATTAAGAATTGTAATTTCTGTAACGGGTTGTGTAATGCTGCAATCAAGTCGGGAATACGTCGAGAACTTTGCAACGTATTCGTAAAGTTGATAACTATTAACTTAAATGAACCTTTTTGTATTATAAACTTCAAACGAAAATATCTCAAATACTTTAAATCAGATAAATAAAAAGTACTTCGTTCACTTAAAAATGTCAAAATTTTTAATCTTTTGTTAAAAAAAATTGTGAAAATCAACTACTTACTTTTGCAATAACTATTCTTTCTAAATCGCTTTTTTAAATATCACTACGGATATCGCTACGAAAAGATGATGGCAAAATATATCAAGAAAAGCAATTAATTTACCGCTATGCCTAAAAATTAATAACTGTTGTTTTTTTTCATCCTTCAAAATTCTGTCGCTCATTTAAGAAGCACTTTAGGCTCTAAAATGTCCATGAGAACTTTTTTCTTATTTTAATCACTACCATCTCTTCCTAATATCCGTCACACTATTCCTTTGGCACCCTGTATAATAACTGAGGATACAAGTACAACAGCGTCTAACTTAATGAATTAATTGAACCAGTACACCATTGTACAGGTAAACAACTGGACATGTAAAACGCCAAATATCTTCTTGGTTTAATAGCCTCTAGCTCAATGCTAACATTGGTCAATAGTTTCCATTTCCAATACGCTTACGAGTATCTATGAGGTATACACAAAAATGTAGTTGTTAATAAATCGTACTAGCAATTGCCATCCTCAATATTTGCCGTCTAATTAAGAATTGTACCGCCGCTATGTGCACCGTTCCTCGATTGAATGATGGATGAGTTTGGAATGGGCATATTTTTTCCTGGTTGGGAATTGTAAAATTTATGGTTCGCATGAAGTGATTGTTGTGTAATGGAGGGCGCCTTCGATACACCTGTTGAACTGGACACTGGCTCGACCTGTTCGAGGCCTGACCGAATAATGCGGCGATGCGATAGCCACGCGGCCCGAAGCCTACCGGGCAAGGTCGTCGACAGATCGCTTTCGGCCGTCAGCCGGTGCTTCTAAAATTGCACAGTTTATTGACATTTACTATTTGGTAGTCCGCTCTTTTATGCCTTCTCCCTAAGAAATAAAATTTAATGCTCTTTGGAGATGGCGCGGTATTCCGACACTCCAAGAATTGGATGACTTAAATTAGTCGAAGTGTTTAGCTGAGAACTAAAGTTAATAGGACATTTCAAAATTAAGAATGGTCTTGGATTATTTTCCTTCATTTACTGTTTGCCAAGGTACTTCAGTCTGTCTGAGTACCAAAACTTATTTCAACTGAATCATCCAATATTTAAAAATCACCGTTTAAATCATCAATGATCACACCGGCACACACAAAAGAAATCGAGAGAGAAGATGTTGACTCCGATAGTGCTACTCATTTTGAATCCAATAATCGATGAAACACACTCTTAGTCTAAGTTTAACTCCTAATATTTAGGGTTAGATATTTTAATTAATAAAATTATATATAGGGTGAAAATGGACCCAAAAATCGCTCAATTTAACCAAAGAAAATATTCGCTTTGTTCAGACTTTTTCTATGTATAAATTCCGACTACGGCATCGTTTTCAGCTCATCAAAATACGTCGGATATGATATATAAGATCTTTAAATTTGGACTTTTTTCTGTGCCTGATATTCTGTTAATTAAAATGGCCAACCCTAAACCTTAAAACCCAAACTTTGACCAAGAGTGTGTTTTATCCATTATTGGCATCAAAACGAGTAGCACTGCTCGAGTCTACATCTTCGCATTCTATTTTTTTTTGTGTCGGTATAATTAAACTATGAAAAGACGAGGAAGCTTGAAGGTACACTGTATCAATTTGAAAACTTGCTACTATCAAAATTTAAGAGATGTAAGTATACAGTAGAAGTATTTAAAAAATTGTGGGCAATATCTCGAATAGGGAGATATAAGATATAATAAGATTTTCTATGATAGTTATTATTCGAGCTCCTTGAAAGCCGAATTTTCTGATTCCGATTTAAATTATAATTTTTTAATAAAAATTAAGTTGTTTCAATTTATCAATAGTTAGGTTTCACAAAAATAAATACATTTTAGATAATTAAATAAATGTTGGAGGATTTTTATCAATTTTATCACTGTTCATAACTTTCATTTTTTTTAACTCAAAAACAGTGTAGTGATTTGACAAAATTAACTGTTTTCGATATACACCCGTTTTGGTGATGAAGATGCCATCTTATTAGGACTGGATTAACAATTTTATAACAATCATGATAAAAAACAAAATTCTCTTTGTATGTAAGAAAAAAAATTTTTTTAAGTAGAATATATAACATACATACCATAAAAATCAATAAAAAAAATTCTATTTATATATTTGAAAAGTATTATTTTTTCGTGTTTTCTATATTTATATTTATTATCTCTTTGTACACATATCATTAAATATTTTTATTCTGAAGCTTCTAAATAATGAATAAATATCAGATGTTATGGCTTTGAGTTTGCTGTTGTTGTGATTTGCAAAACGAATGCTACAAACTTTTTGTTCATATAATTTTTAGTGAATCCGAATATATTTGTAAGTCCGAAGAATAATTGCGAAACCCGAAGTACAAATATTATACATTCGTATACCAGAGAAAACCTTCTATTTCAGGGACACCTTGTTTATACAGTTTTTTGAAATACACTTTTCTGTTTGAAGTAGTACAGTTTGACCATAAAATAGTTTGCAATTTATGATTTTCTTATTTAACTGTCTAGACACAAAAAAGTATTTTTTTAATATTTCTCTTATTTGAGTAATGAAATTAATAGTCATAGTGTATTGGACTATCCTTAAGTGTTTAACCCATGGTATTGCGACAAATAGCTACTTTGCAGATTAATGCCCCACTATCATTGAATTTTACGGGTAGTATCTAGCAAAGAGCATCATCCGTCAGTCGAACCACCAGACATACAACTTATACATATAACTTAATCCTCGTCAGTGTGCCATAGGGTGGACAATCGACGGAATGATTAGCTATTTTTGTCTTAACTACAGACATAGATCTTGTTTTCATGGTACCTGTAAAATAGCAAGTCGCTCTCCTCCAGTTTGTTCGTTTGAAGACCTTGAGCAGCAATGACCAATCACAGATTGTTACATCTTAGTTTAAGACACGAAAAATGGCTAGATTAATTGTCGGTTGTTCCACCAATGACATATTGATGAGAACTAATAATTTCAAAGCCGGTGTATGTCTGGTGGTTCGACTGACTACTAATCCTAACTGTTTACTAAATGCTGTGGATCAAATTTAAAATGAGCATTACTTCGCGGAGTAGTTGTTTCCCGCAATGTCATCGGTTTAAAAATTGTTTTACAAATTGCCGACACAAATCTTGCTTTCATAGTATTTACGAAGTGACAGGTCACTCTCTGTCACATTGACCGTTTGATAGTTTAAGTATTGACAACAGTGACCATTTATATATGCATTGTTACATATAACTTATTCTTCTTAATTTATTATTTCCGAAGATATTTTAGTTTGTTTAATTTTTAAGACATTAATTTTATTTAACAAACAAAACGCTAAATTTGAATGATCACAACCAACGAGTACAATATTTTCGATGGTTTAATGAACATTTGAACGATGATAATTCATTAGACATGTTTTATTCCGATGAGCCATGGGTACATTTATCTGGTTATATAAATAGTCAGAATTATAGAACTTGGGCTGCAGAAAATCCGCATAATTTTATTGAAATATCGTTTTGGCACTAATAAATAAAAAGTAACATAACACTAAGTTATATTGTCAAGTTGCAAATGGAATCAAACACAATAATTTTCAAATAAGAAAAGATCTTAGATAAGGTGTATCTAGGTAGGATAAAAAAACTTATTTTTTTTAAATCAATATTTATACAGTGTGTCCACGGATGAGTTTACAAGAGGAGAAACTCTTTTGTTCTTCACTTTTGAAAAGTCAAAATTGAAATTTTGATTTTAAAATTTGTATTAGGACATTATTTGAGGTTAAAAACAGATCTGATTCATAAAAATGTCGTGTTAAATAATAAATAATGGTACTTCTCTCTTGAGTATTTTCGTGTTTTTTTTTTAATTTATGAGCACCCTGTATATCTAACCTAAGATATTTGTATGACAGTCTCATTTTTTCGAGAGGCAGAACTTTTTATAAAGTGTGAAATTTTTCGATAAAGTCAAAAATAAAAAGGTTTCTTCTCTTGACTCTTTTTGATCTAGTTACTTTTAATGTTTCACAATAATGTAAAGAACATTGCACCTTTTAATTGTGCAGAGAAACATAAAACGGTTATGTTATTTATATTTTCTACTTATTTGGTCGAAACTAATTGTTGGTGTGTAAAAATGAGGAATATTAAAGAATTACAAACTTAATTTTATATAATGTATACATTATATAAATAAATAATTCCCTCATAATCGAGCCGCGCGAAGGAAATTCCTTTTATTTATTGCTTATTAGTTCGCCGGAAAAATCCGCGAAATTGCTATATGGATATCAAATAAACCATGGAACAATGGAGTGCGGTGGGAGTGTATATTAATAGCGGGGTCAAATAAGCTAAGAGTCGAACACAGTGTATATTAATAATTACGATGGAATGTCCGAGAATGCGCGTCTTGCGCATCCACTGATTGTATTCGTGTAATTACATATTCGTGGGTTATAATTAACCCGCTGAGAGGAGTCAATGATCCGGGGAACCGTTGTTAAACTTTTAGAATCGGCCGATGCTACTTCACACACGACGATGGCTCTGCACGATACGAGTAACAAAAACACACCCCCCTGGATGTGTTCCGGGTACTGTAATGCGATGTTGATTCTATAGAATAGTGTGGAATGCCTCGTGACTCCATGTTCGTCTTCTCATGTTGTTTGTTAACTGTTTGTTAATGGTGTATTGTACCCATAATCGATGTAAAATTTGAAATTTTTAATACGGGGGTTGTTGTTAAACACCTAGTACAGTCCTTACAACACATTTACTTCAACATAATTTTTTTCCTAAGTATACTTAGTTCGTTTAAAGTCCTGACAGGACATCTGGGTCTTCTTTTATTTCCTATGTCTGTTAACGACATTACAGTTTATCTAGTTGTCATAAGTTAATGCTGAAAACTTAAAAAACCATTTCCTCGATTTCGAATATTGATGACTTTATACAGGGTAATTCACAAAAAATCCAGTGTTAGTTTGCGATAGTGTTTACATTACTTTTCAAGTGTCAAAAATGGCTTATGTGTATAGCAACTCGGAGCTGATGGATATCGTTTTAATTTATGGTAAAACAAGACAACATTAGTATTAATCCGTATAAACTGGGTACGAACGGACCCAAATGTGTCAACACGTCGTTGGACATAAAACAGTTGTTGTAACATCAGGTATACCAAATTATTTTATTACTTAAAACCACAAATTAATTTTATTAATTAATAATAACAACAGCGGAAAATTCAGTTGAATTTGCTGATATAAAATAGGTGTTATAAAATTTTATTTATTTCTTTCCTTAGGAAAGAAATTCTTCCAATTTTTTGTAAGTTCATCTTTTATTACACTTTGCGCAAGGTCGGATCAGTTTCCAGTGCTTTCCAAAAGTGGCCTTTTTGATTTTTTTTACAAAATTGTATTTGTAAGAGTCCCCTCTACATTCAACAATTTTTTTAATAAATAGTTGTTTGGTGCGTAGAAAATTATTTACATATAAATATTTCCAAATACACGGTTGTCTCCTATACGCGTAAAGTTAACCTCTTTTTTTCAGTTCAATTGCTTTCATTTTATAATAATAATAATAATATCTCTACTGCTCATTCTAACTACGAGAATTAGCCCAGAAGTCGGAGACTTGTGCGGGAGAGGAGGCGGCATATTATTATTACGCAGGCCGCATTTGCGCCCAGGAACGACTTATGTTGGTAGGCCCTAACCACCATTCAGTGCAGGAATGAGGGAAACCTGGAAAACCTCATTAATTAGGGGGGTGGTCAAATGCCAACCGGTGTCAATATCTCACATTGACCCAAGCCAACATTCTTCCACCCTACCATACCTGCACAGAGGGTGCCAATCCTCCGTACAAACATAGCCAATCTTCGGTCTACCTGCCGCGGGATTCGAAACCCGGGCAGATCGACACATGGATTTAAGTACTAACGCCTTGCACTGTGCGGCTATCGACCGTGTGTATGCGTAGATATATTCGTTCTAATCTAGAATATTGCTCTCCTGTTTGAGTTGTAGATGTTGTCATGTACATTATTTATAACAATTTGATTCTGTGGAAAAAAAGATTTTAAAAGTCCTGGCGTTTCACTCTGATAGCATATTTCCTGCTATTCCAAACTTTTGTGAATTCTTTTTTGTTTTGTTACACAATAATCTTTTCCTGAGTCAGCAAATTTTTTTAATAGTTAGATCAGCATATTTTTTGTTATGCTGATGATATTAGTAGAGTTGTTTCAAAATCTCATGAGCCGCGAAATGCGTGAAAGGTGTGGCGTATCCACATAATTCTTCTAATAAGCACGTTGTGAAAACATTGACTCAGAATTAGACCACGTGCCTCATTACAACCAGAAATAAACTAAAGCGCTCAGGCATCAATAAAGTCAACTGGCGAACGTTCGTTATATATATATATTTATTGCTTAAATTAAAATAATAAAGAATAGAGCATTTTATTATGATATTTGTAATCGGAGCAAAGGCTTGTTTACGCTACGAGAGCTAGATAGACTGTGAATAATGGATGTAATGTTTTTAGGATGTAGAATAATTTAGGCGAATGCCGGAATTATGTTTCTGCGCATATCAAGGTCAAAGCTCATAAGATTTTGAAACAACTCTGTCTTTGTTACCGATCATAAAATTTTAAAGTTAGAACATAAGACAATACTCTATTAATAAAATACTTACAGGATGCTACTTTAAATGGGGTTCATATTTATACAAAGGATAGCTTTGACTTGTAGAACCATATCATAAGTTAGTTTTCTCAAGTATCGTTGTGAAAACTGTTTTTTTAACCTTCTTTATAAATTTCATACCCTGCTGCTGAACTGGTCAGTATAACTTATAACTAAGCAACTCGCGAGAGCACACCCATTTGGGAGCTACGGCATGCACTGTTGGTAGATTAATAATGAAGATACACAAATACATATAAATAACTTTATAAAGTTATATAGGTACATACTAAATTACATAAAACACTCCACTAAATTTTAACATTTTAAATTTTACTGTATGTAGAAATTAACTTAAAAAACAGGATACTGGATTATGTATAATCAATTTCCATTTCCAATAAACCCTAATCCGTCAATGCAATGTACGGCGTAAGTCCGTCGTCGTAGCAACGCCGCATCTTACTTCACTAGATGTGTGTAGATGGACTTAACCGACTGTCTATTCAAAATTTTCTTTTAAGTATATTCTGATATTAAGTACTAATATAGGTAAATATAAGAAATCTAAATAAATACTTTTATAGTGATATAATCGTAAGAACCTCAGTAAGAGGAGTTATATCCAAATGATTATGAGATGTCCGACGGTTGACTACTTGACTCCATATCTCTTATTTTGATAAAATCGTAATATTTATTTGTACAATCTCATAATACATTATTGGAAAATTCACACGACATTTACATTAAACATTTCTTTACCTTTAAAAATCACAGCAGTGTGCAAAATATAGGGATACATGATACAGATTGTGTTTACATATAGGAAATAATTTGGGAGTCGACGAAGTAATTTTGACTATTAATTTTTTTTCTTCCGAGCTATATCAACTGTCTACGACAAATATCTAATACTTTGAGCCACATCTGAATATAGATATCTAACATTTTGAACCACGTTTGGACATAGATATCTAATTTTTGAACCCCGTTTGACTGCGGATATTCAGTATTTCGAATCACATCTGAATGTAAATATCTTCATAATAATCGGAGACACATTTGAATGTAGATATCTAATATTTTGTGATATATTGGAATGTAGAGATCTAATATGCAGATACATATTTTCATGTGGATATATAATATTTTTAACCACCTTTGAACGTACATACTTAATATTTTGAACCACATCTGGATGTGAAAATCTAATATTCTGAATCACATCTGAATATTTTGAGCCACATTTGAATGGGTGTATCAAATACATTGGGATATATTTGAATGTGGATATCTAATGTTTTGAACCTCATCTGAATGTGGAAATCTAATATTCTAAATCATATCTGAATATTCTTAACACCGTTTAAATGTGAATTTCTAATGTTTTGAGCTACATCTGAATTTGATGATATTTTGAAACGTATTTGAATATTGATATTTTATATTTTGGTACACGTTCTAAATGTGGATATCTAAAATTCTGAGCCACACTGGAATATCTCGAGTGACATTTGAATGGGTATATCAAATATATTGAGATACATTTGAATGTGGATATCTAACATTTTGAGCCTCATCCAAATGTGGATATATAATATTTCGAACCATATTTGAATATGGATATCTAATACTTTGAACCATGTTTGAATGAGAATATCTAACATTTTCAGCCACGTTTGAATGTGGATATCTAATATTTTGAGCCGCATCTAATTGTGGATATGAAATATTTTGAGACATATTTGAGTGTTTTAATACTTTGTGCCGCGTTTGAACGTAATTATCTAAAATTCTGAGCTACACTGGAATGTGGATATCCAATATTTAGAACCATCTTTTTCGATTCTCCGACATCATTTTTTCCCATTTGATGGAATTGGAAAAATATATAGATATTACTGGGTAGATGTAACCATGTCATTAAAATACTATGACAGTATTACTACAACTTGGATGAATCTGAACAATAATAATTATCCATGCATATTTCAATACATTTGATAACATAACACGCTGTTAACATTATCGGCCACCTAACTAAATCAGAGTGCGTAGCATGCAACAACAAAACAACTGACTGAAATCTACACATAATAAGAAAAATCGTTAGTACGCGAGACAAACCGATCTATGTCGCGACATAAATTCAGTTCGATATAAATTTATCATTCGTCTGAGCTGTGCTGAGTAGCTGTCCTTCGTGAAAGTCTCCATTATACGTGTAAGATTTAATTAATGGACGTCATCTAATGGGGACAGTTTTTGTTTATTTACGACAAGACAATCGAAGCCGAGGTGTGGCGTGTGTATAGTAAACGGAAAAGCTGGCAAGTTGAGAGTTACATAATCGAGAACACTTCTACACTTCACGAAACCTAACAATCGGCCAACGCATACCATTTCCTACCAGGATAAAGATAATGATCTCTTAGAAAGTTTTTCGGCGTTTTATTATTTTTTTGTGGCTTTGTGTTAGGGAATAATTTAAGTTTAATGCGTCTATAATAAATCCATCGCCATGGTACTTATTTAGTAAAGAACGACTATTATTTTCCTAAAATCAATTATGGATGTAATTACATAGCAACGATATTTTATTTTGTAGCTGAAGGATGATTTACTAATGTTTATAAATTTTGCATGTGTGGAATCTAAAACAAAAGGTGTAATTGAGTGCAATCAATACGTTATTAAGTATTTACTAAAGTCACCAATTTTTGTTAGAACACATTGGAACAATAAGGATTCCTGAAAATTATGAAAAATACTTACGTGTTTTTCCTACGAAACCGAGAGAGTTGCAGTAACCAAATATGGTCAGGACATAGCTAATATAATGCAAAAATATCGCCTTAATGTCAAAAATGTTGTCAAAAATGTTGCCTTGGCTGTGAAAATTCGAAATATTTGAATTCATTCAATTTTCGTGGACGAAAACATAAGGTTTTGAATTTTCGAAACCGAGACACATGCAGTAACCAAATTTGGACATTATATAGCTAATACAATGCGAAACATCGCTTTACTGGTATAAATGTTGTCACCGCCGGCGCCGTTCTTGGTGGTGAAAATTCGAAATATTTGGATTTATTCAATTTTCACATACATAAAATTATCTCTAAAATTTTTAACTATAGCCCCTATAATGTCTACATCACATGAAAGATAATTAATTTCTACACAAGATATACCAAATAAATATGAAGTTTTCAAAATCTACGGTCGAAAATTAAATATTCGATACCATATTTTTCCTCTTTATGGATATTGTATAAGGTTGTTCTATACGTGTTCTACTCACATACCGAATCTCAAATTGATATCTAATCGCTGGAATAAAATACAAAGGATCCAGCACAATCTTGCATCTGACAAATTTTCCATAAAAATGTCAATATCTCAAAAACACTAAATTTTAGGAACTATTGAAAAAATAAAACTTGTTTATTTGGTATGGTTGGATCCAGTTTTCTATAAGCTTTTCAACGAGCCCCCTCATGCCTTATATTTCCATTTGAAAAAAAGTAGGGGTAGCTGGGGGTTAGGGGGTTGAAGAGAAATTAATTATTATATAACTGAAAGATGGGAAAATATCAAAATGAGTTAACGTGTTTCGGCGTTTTAAAAAAAATTAACTCATTCAAAAGATATGAATTTTATTCCGTACTTCTGGCCATCCCTGTATACATATATTGAAAGTCATAGCATGGTAGGTCTTTCGATCAATGTAAAGATTTAGAATTTCCTTAAAACAAAGAAAAAAAATTATATCTCGTAAATGCGATAGTCAATTGTTTTTGGAGTAGGCGTGTCAAAACATTTTTAAGGATTCCTACAATTTCTATACTTACCTAAATACGGTGAAAAGAAGATTTTCCAATTTTTAATACATATGCTTAATGAACACCTAAGGGATTACCATAGGATAACCATAAAACTACACGTAGGGTAGAGAATGTCTACGGGGCCATAATTGGACATTCTACTATTTTGTATTACGATCATCAATCCGCTGATGTCTGTTCAGTGTCTTTTTAGGACGTTATGTAAATGTCCTTCCAGTGTGTACAGTTTATGTTTGCATTTGTAACATCTAGTTCAGCTGTTCACGTTTATTTCTGATCAACTTCATCTTCTTTCATTTCTACAAGAAGTAGACAAAAAATGGCACATGCTATATTTTGATGGAAGTCATTTTTCGGATCACAAAAATCTTCCGACCTTTAAGTCTTTGTTAACATTAACTTGCGCCATAGTCGTAGATAAAATTACCTAATTAATTAATTTGATTTCGGATTATTTCATTTTAAAAATCTCCATAGTACTCACGATTCTTTAACGAAAATATCAATATATAGTTGCAATGTTGATAAATACACATCCTTTTAATAAATAATTTATTATTTCAGTGCAATATCTACTACATTTTCTACCAATTATTTCAAGTTTTCTGAAGTCAGTTAGAAAAATACGCAAAATTAAAAATGGATAATCCCATAAAGTTGTTTGAATCTAAACTATTTTTTGAATAAATTGAAATGAATTTTTGACACAAGATTGTTAAAAATGCCGCATTACTAAGAATACAATAAGAACTGATATGAAATTTTAAATAACATACTGATGACCATGTCCACTTAATATGGAAGGGGACGCATACTAAGATAAATCCAGAGAATTACTAACTAATCTGAGGTATATTTTTAGAAAACTATGTAGTATTGTATAATATTTCAATTATCCTGTTATTATAACTGCACAATTACAGTAATTAGCAATGAAGTCGTAATTGAAAACGAATATGAAATAACTAGACTGAAACTTGTTAAGTCCTTTTAAAGCCTCACTGACCTAAAATTCTTTGGTACGACCGCTCGAGGTATTTGAGGGGACGCTCTGTTCTTATTGTAGGAACGCGCAGCATTTTGTCCAGGCTCTTTATCTCGTCAGATTGGATACAGATTGATTCCCGTATGACAAGTTGATTAAACCGCTTAATTAAGTTATTTAATTGGCACACCAGCGGTAAACCGCGTTCCAGTGTACCGCCACGGTTCTTTATAAACGTATATTAATGACTTTTTATTGTGTTGATTCGATTTTTATTCGAGGCACACCGCGCCAAGGTCATCATTGGTCCATTGTTCGGTACTAAATTTTTGAATTGTGTAGTAAATTGCTTGAAACAAATGTTCTGATGAATTAGCTATATGCATAGATGTATTAATGACGCCCTGGGGTTCACATCCATTTTTCTTCCATACCCTATGGAGAACAGAAATATTAGTAGATTTAATTTTTTTTTCAGCATATTCGAATATGAAAGCAGCGGCTTTTTTGTTAATTATTCACTAGTAATCTTTGGTTGAGTAAAGCACTATTTGTTCATTCGTTTTAACGGTAAAGTCACTCTTAATACTAGTTAAAAATCAATACACATTTTAATTGTTCGTCCCAAACTAGTAACTGTGTCATAAACGATTTTTATTCACACATATGAACCGTCTAAAGCGATACTTTTTCCACTAGAGGAATATTTCACTAGTAGAATAATGAAAAAATAATAAAAAAATAAAAATTATAATAAAAAAAAATTAATTTCCTTATTAACATTAACATTTACATTTATAGTAATAAACATTTCGTTTTTTTTGTTATATTAACTGTTATTTAACTTCCTTTCCGTTAATAAAAACCCTTGTAACATTGTTGCCATCATTTTCGGAACGCATAACATCTGCCGAAGTTAGTGAAGAATTTGCACAAGTTACAGATGTCTCTTTTTGTAAAGAACAGCTATATTTTCCTTGCAATACCAAGTTTGTTGGATATGGACTCCTCAACATAACTTTCTGCTACAGAGGAGCTCTTCCACCCACCATGCCGTTTGATGGTTATAAGATCAGCACCTTTATTGGTCAATAAAGTAGTTGAACTGCGCCTCATGCAATGACCAGTATATGCTTCTGGATTTGCAATATTCAGGAATGAAGCAACTATTGAGGGTATCTTCGCCAATGTGTTCTAACATGCTGAGAAGTACATTTTTGATTGATGTATCTTAAAAGGAATATGTCTTGTGTTAGGCGAATTGGGCGCAGAGAAATATATTTTTTGCATATTTCAACAGCATTCACGCAAAATTCTTCTTCTATCATTGTAAATTTTCTTGAAATACCTGTCTTGTTGTCAGGTATTGAGACAAGTAGGTAACTGCCAACGTCCTGTATGTCACAAATTTTCAAATTTGTCAATTCACAGAATCGACAGGCACCAGAAACCCCCGTTATTAGTGCAACCTAAAATAATTCAAAGTTCTCTATATACCTATCAACATGTAAATGGTAAAGAGATATTACCTTAGTCATTAAATATTCTTTATCGGAAGCCCTCGTAAAAAACTCTTCAATATGTGCTCTTTTCAATACAGCAGCTATTTTTGCTTTGTATCCTCTCGATTCACTCTTCAAATAAACAGTAAGCTTGTTATATTTTCCATAATCCATATTTTTGTAGACCTTTACAGCAGCCTTCATCATCGAATACTTCTTGCATTTTTTACCAAATTCAAATAAAACTGTTTATTAAATAATTTATAATAAATAACGTACCATAGCAACCAGTAGGTATATCATTGAGTAGGTACTAGTAAGAAATATCAAGTCGTGTGAATATTTTTTAATAAATTCCAATAATATGATTGTGGTGTGATTATGGCGTATTTCACATTTTTTTATTTCTTGTCTAGTAATATCGGTTCATGTTTACCTAATTGTATTTCCCAAATCTTTTTTAATAGTCTATCCTTATTCGCGTTATTTAATAGTATTCCTTAATATTTATCTACAAATGGAGTAATTACTTAGTCATATAACGTTATAGTTTTGTTTCTTTTTTTTTTATCATGTATATAAATTTGAATATGTTGAATAAATATTAGTAACATAAAGTTCCCACACTATTTTGTAAACGACCAATTAAAAAAGTTTTCTCGAGAAATTGCTATAAAACTTGATAACTAAATATAGAGAGCAAAAGGAAAAACATATCTATCCGTTCTTAAATTTACGCTAAAGTAAAAAAAAACTGTGTTTGGGTACCTACATCTAGAGCATCTTTAAAGATATTTTATTCGAATTTGATACTGAAAGACCGTAGGGTTGCTAAATTAAAATAATATATTACCTCCTTAATTTTATATAAAAAATCGCTAACAATGTTTTCTTAAGAAGTTATTTTTTTTTTAATTTTACAGTTAGGTGCCTTTGAGTAAAATGAAAAAATAGCTTTGAAAATAATTATTTCGTACTAAAATATCAAAATCTTTCTATTTAAAACAACTAAAATATAAGGGTAGCCCCTAGAAAAGTGAAATACAGCGTATATTAACAAAAATGTATGTATCATATGCAAAAGTTGTATATGTTATTGTATTTTAAATGTAATATAATTTAGCTCAAATGAAGTGAGATATTGGTAAATTTCTAATCTTTACAGTTTTTAAGAAAATAAACTTATATTAGAAGATATTGAAGGAATACACGTAATTGTTCCCCTCTAAATAAAACAGAGACGCAAAAATACAGTGGTTGACATTTTGTAAAAATACGAAGGAAGCCAGATCACAACATTTTCCTGGACAAAAATCATTTGGACAGATGTGTCCGATTTTTCAACGGTTGATGTTTACAATAGAAACATAATATACGGGGAGTAATGCCTATCCATTTTTTCGAGTTTTCACCCCCTGAAACGGCTATCCATTGTACTAGCAATGTCCTGTCAATTTTTTTTACTTTCGAAGTTCCATAATTATATTTGCAATATCCAGTAAATGGCTAAGATTATTCTGGATCATTCATGAGTTGTCACCTATTAGAACTAAAAATTTCGAAACCGGTATATGTCTGGTGGCTCGTCTGTTTTTCTGATACATTTCCCCTTATCGTAGTTGTTCCTAGGCTGATGGTAATATGACCCGGTATTTAAGTGGGTTGGTTTCTGTAAACGTGCAATCTTTGTTAACAAAATTAACGAAAGGATAAAGAATTTTGAGGAAATTAAGACATTTCCAAGGGCATCATTGATTAACAATTGACATATTAATATCGTCAGAATATTAAATTTATTTCATTTCTATTTGCTAAGTAAACGATATGGATAGAAATGTTTCCATAAGTAAAAATCTATATAAAATAAAAGAACTCATATAAAATAAAGACAGTAAATACCATAATTCGCTTTTTTTTGTTTATTGCCATAATTAGAATTAGAATATTTTGCATGTCGATGTTAGGAATTAAATATTCTGTACATCTTTTTGCGCGAAATGAT
The DNA here is from genome assembly GCF_000390285.2 of Anoplophora glabripennis. NCBI lineage: Eukaryota > Metazoa > Arthropoda > Insecta > Coleoptera > Cerambycidae > Anoplophora > Anoplophora glabripennis. Next base: position 1,094,527 of record NW_019416624.1, on the reverse strand, counting down.
CAAATATAAAAAAATGGCGAGATACATCTTAAATATTTTAGGCATATTTAAAAAAATATATTATAGAATAGAACACGAAATATAGGAATCACATACGCTTCTACGTTTCACGAATAAGTTTGAATTCATTTAAAAACTAGTTCAAAACTCGTAGAAATGTGTGTGTGTGTGTGTGTGTTTTGAAATGGCACCGGTTCATCACCAAATAGCCAGTCTTTAAACTCGTAGAAATAAATAAGTAGATTATCTAATTAAAAAAAATTACTACGTCGATACCAGCTACAGTAATAATAAATGTATAAATATGTTGTAAATTATGATGTGGATCTTTTTTTATGTGCAAGCAATAATAAAAACATAGATTTTTAAATTTCATAGTAATCAATCATTAACGATTTAAAACATTTATAACAATGTGTTATAACATGAGATAAATGTGTACCATGTGCACTGCGCCCACTCCATTGTGTTTGAATATTCATTAAATTTTTTATAACCACTGACAGCACACATTTAAGTCTCTCGAGGTTTCTGTAATTACACAAAATCTAATTAAACTTAATGGTTTTTATTATAAAATCCAACAAAAGATAACAACTGTATTTTTATTCGGTGCTTAATTACAGAACGGTTTCACTCTGCCTTCCTTGAAATATTAAATGCGCTTTCTGTTTCCTTATAAAGTCCGACGTAATAAAAATATTTTAGAAATTTTGATGTTTATCCTGTCCAGTACGTTACATCATTTCTTTACAATACAATGGACTATTGTTGACGTACCTATACCTATTGCAATACATTACGCTGTCAGTGCTCAACAGATTTTAAATAAATGATTATATTATTCACCGGTTTAGATGTTTCTTTGTACTTTGTTTCCAGCATTTTTTTAATATTTAATAAATGTGTTTATTTTATAGATGCATATAAAAAATAATGATTTTTTCCTAGAACAATTATTTATGTATGAATATTGTTTCAGGATGGTCATAGAGAAACTGAATTTGAACCTTCAACATTTATTGTTCTAAGACAATTACTAAAATTACTATTTTAAAATGACTGAATGCGAGGAGACATGTGAAAAAATAATTTTCAGGCAGATAGTAGGTAAACTATTTCAGAAAGAAAATACCCTGGTGCTGCACGCCTTCAGCCACGAAGAGGTATGAAAATTCACTGATGTTTTGAAAAATGTCACCTATGTTTCTAAAATTTACTCGTCAAAACACACAGATCAGACGATTGTTACCAAGAGTTATCTGTTGCCTCAGACGACGACGCCAACGTTAGTCCAAGTATTATAGAGAAATGCTTACAGAAATTATTACCTGGACAAAAAAAAAATATGACCATATAGGAAATTAAATTTTAAATCGAGTTCCTTGTTCTTTAAACTCGATCCAAAATGGCGAACATAGTTAAAAAAATTGCAAAGTTGCAAAAAACGGTTTTTCTAAAATAACTAAAAAAATATAGCACCGATTGAAAAATTTTAGATGAGAAAGTTGTAGGTTTAAAAAGATTTTTGGAAGTATCGATTGCTTTGTTACTTTTCGAGATATATCGAAAAAAACGTTAAAAGTCGGATACTGCCTGATATTTGTTGCAAAATTTTTCTTCACTGTCGACTTTTTTTATGTGGATTTTGAAGACAAACGATTTTCGATGTTACTAGTAAGTTTTAATTTACTTCTTAACTGTTTTTTCTTGAATTATGTAAATTTTGTTGGAGCTACTTCTCCTCTCTAGCGTTTTACCAAAAAACCCAAGCCGTAACTAGTAAATAAACATTTGTTTTTTTCACCTTCTGGAAATTTCTAGTGTTTGTTTTTCCTTAAGGTCCCTTCACATAAATTCCAGTCTTTGGGCGTCCTTTTTTCACAACACTTTCACTGCACTTCTTATATCTAATACATTTGTTACAATGTCCTTTTATTTTTAACATATAAATTTATTACTTATTATTAAATATTCCTTATTTTCTGTTCTTTTTTCTAGGTCATTTTCTGGTACTTGTAAAGCCANGAAATTCTCATATCTAGATATTTCCTGATTACGTCCTTTTTTTATAGACATCGATTTAGGCATTCTTGAAAATATTTATTTTATGCTATTGCAGAGAAGGTACCTAAGTACTCTTGTTTAATTCCAAAACATAGAAGCATTTCTAGTTTACATATGGAATCTATCAAATATCCCAAAATTTACGCTGACTAATTTTAAGTCGTATTTAACATTCCTTAATATTAAAAAAAACACATTAATTTTATAATAATCATAATACTTAAGAGCAAATCAATACTGAACAAAAAACATTAAAAAAGTAAATGTAATGGCTGGCCATGTTAACTGCAAAACTCACTGCCAACAAAGATATGTGCACTTACTCTCGAAACAATAACCAATTTAAGCTTAGGCTACCCAGCTTCCAGCTTTGTTTGAACATATGGGCAATAGCGAGCTACGACGAGTAAACAATCCTTAATTCAGAACCAATACAGAGGTGTTTTTAAAGGGTGGATTATGAAATTAGTGATTACGTTTGGTAGAGTTTATTATTCCTATACAATAGTGTTTTATTGTCATAATAGGGAAATAAATAAATAAATAAATAATAATGAAGTTTTTATATGTGGAAAGGTTATACTAACAACCATTTTTATATTATGAAAAAATAAGTATAAATTCAATATTGTTTTTTTATCAAAGTGTTACTATAATTTTCCATTAAAACGCAATTTTTATAAATTTGATTTTAGAATGCTATTCATTTCAAAAAAATATTACAAGATACCATCCTCCAGATTGATAATGTATTTAGTTTTATTGAAAATGAATCAATTGTCTTACTAAACCACAAATAAGCACAAAATGACTTCAAACCGAAGTTCCGAGAATTTGCATATAAACAAATTATTGTGGGTGATATTCTCTATAAAGTATAGCATCTAAAATTGTAGCTCACTGGTATGGCATGCTACTGGTACGTTTACCCGTTTATTAACTACTCAATTATCTTTTATCTCAATTTTTTTGTCTGTTACTAATGTTTATCTAAAAATGAGTTTAACGACCTAGTAAAAGACACAACGATGTTGAAATATTTAATTCGATAATTTCCTACTAGGAAGTGTTAGATCCATTTGGTGTTTTATCATATCACAAAGGTAGGCAAATTACTTTTAATTTCTTTAATCTCAGAATGTATAAAAAATTATAGGTTTGATCAAAAATCCAAAAAAAATTTTTTGTCGGCCTGTGTTATTTATAACCGTTTCCAAAAAACAATACGGAAGCTTGTGCATTCTGTTGAATCCGTCGCAGACAGAGGTCATTCAACTCTCAAGCAAGTTAGATGGACAAAAAAATCAAGTACTCATACTACAGTAGGTACCCCAAAGAAAAATAAATTTATTTACTTGTCCGTTCACATATCAATAATTTTCTAACATAATCGTGACTGATTTATAGAAGGTGCAAAGCTTCCTACAGACACTGGTCTAGTATCGAATTGCCTTTTTAGCTTAAACGTTTCTGAAACAGCGGGTCTGCTCTTCCCTAAATGGGAAATTTGTTACGGCCATAAGATCGACAAATGGGATACGCTAAAGCACACACAGAAAATCCTTATTACGGGCTCTCGCCACTGTTTCTCGACCCGGTAGATCGAATCGGACATGCAGTAGGTACAAATAATCATTTTAATTAGTTTTGCGGAATCGGAACTGTTCATCCATAACAGCGGCACAGCCATCTGAAACAATCGTTAAAAGACAAAAGAAGTTAGAGCAAGTCCATTAGAATGTGTATATGGAAGAGTTTATGGTGGAGTGCTAACCATACAAAGCTATTTACCTACTCCAATTAAAGACTGATGAATGATTATTGTTCGGAAAACAATCCAACTTTCACCCGTATGCCGCGGGTCACCTGGTCTGTGTTAACACAGGCGGAAGATTTGTAGAGGAAATGCGACAATTTCATTTTGTAGAATTGGTGTTATGTGCTTAGCATATTTCTTGAATTTAATGAAGGTGGCAGGAAAAATATTCCATGTTTTAGTGGAACAGTTCTCTTCAAAGAAAATAATACGTTCTATGCAAAAACTACTATTTTTGCAAAAGACTTGAGTTTATAAAGTTTTACAGGAGCAAAAATAAAACATAAATTAATATTAAAATAATTGCATCTGTTATTAGTATTAGTTCAAAAGTTGAGGATAGATGTGGAGGAAACTTCGGCATATTGTTATTTTGTGTAGGTACCACATTAAAGCTTAGGATTGGTCGTTAAAACTTAACTACGGTTTACTGAAAGAATAAGGTAACCTCAGAAAATCTAATTAATTACGAAAATCAATGAGCTAGTTTCTTCTTTTCTTCTTCTTTAGTTCTAGACCTTAGTATATGAAAATACTGATAAAAAATAATGTACAGTTCTCAAAAAACAATAATATTGAGTGGGGAATAAAAAGAATAGTTTTGTGGAAAACAACAAAACAGATCGATTTTAGACAAATAAGCCTTTCGAGTTCTAATAAAAAAATCGGGGTAGCCATATTGGAGACGCAATGACGTCAAAATAATCGAAATGACTTCTCAAATCATATTTTTCTTGCGTTTTCCGCAAAATTTGTTTAGTACTCAACAATTCTGATTATTGTCGATACACAGTACACATTCATCTTATGGACATCTTAAAGTTGGTTACTCTGGATATTCTTTAGGGTAAATCTAGGAGAGATGTCGCACATTTTTTTAAATAATTATAAAACATATGTGAAATTGAAAATAAAGAGCAAAACTTCAGATTGCGTTAAAAGAGCTTACTAAGTTATAATATATGACTTCAAATATGACAAAATGTCGGAGATTTTGGTAAAAACTAACATTTTTTTTTCTTATGACTGCTTTATCTCACCTTAGGTATCGAGGAGAGATAACGCAGTATTAAACAATCGTACATTTTTATTTTTTTCATAAATTTGTATTAAAACTTCATATAATTTACGTTTGGTTTATTTTGAAACTTATTAATAATAATAAATATAAATACTCATTATTGTAGTTAGACACAGAAGCATATACTCTGAACGAAAACGTAATTGTTTTCGTATTGTTCTTTATTTCTTCTTAAAAAAAAATCTAACCATGAATTCGTAGCCTGCCTTGCGAGATATTCTGTTGAAATTGTATGGTAATTCTAGTTTTTCTGCTAACTCAAAAGCCATAAAGCGCATAAAGGATCTCGTAGGTACAAATCCATGTGTTTTCAATTTTTGCTTTACTAATTTATCCTATTGTGGGCTCCTAGTGTACTTGAAGGTCCAAACGGTTTAGTTTGAGGTCCTCACATTTCCTTCGGCGCGGCGTCGCAAAGTGCATTCGGGGTTATCGAATTCGCGACCTGCCTCAGGAATACCCATCTCATCTCTATCGATAGCACTGATTGCTCTAGACAACTGTTCTATTGTCCCCTCTCCTTTTCTAACGTTTCCATTTCTTTTATATTTCGTCGGTATGCTATAAACGATAAATTAATAACATTTCTGACAAAATAAAATTTTAAACGATGTGTCTATTATTGCGCCAACTCTCCTTACGCATATGTGCGTCAACTCATCTTACAATATAAGGTGAGTTGACGCAGCAACTTTTAACTAAATTCATTAGAGGAAATGTGTGAAATTGAGGTTAGAAATACTTAACTACTCATTATCTACAACAGAATCCTTGAAAACTTAATAAAAATATAAGTTAACGTACCTGTATATTTTCTGACTCTAAACGATGTAAAAATATTTAGTGTAACCTCAATAAATTTAACAAAATACTTTCACTAACACTATTCAAATATAACTGTATTTGATACATATATATGTGACGACATAATAAGAATTACCGGTGTTGCCAAATGTACGCTATGAAGAATGATTGTGCCAGAACGTGCAGTGCGTCATCTCACCTGATGCGTCATCGCTCCTAGATTTACCCTATATCCACATTATTATGAGTTAAACGTCCATAGTGACAATTTCGCGTTAACCATATGTCATCCATTGGCCATACTTTCAAGTCAAAATATAGGGTTTTTAAATATATTTTTTTTATATATTTTCTTTCTAATTTCTTCTATTTTTATCTACTCATTTTTTTTTGTGTGGAGTATTATTGTTTCATCATGTTCTTCACTCAGTTTCTTCCAACAAATTAATATGTACTTGTTTTCTCTTTAATTAAACCCAAAATCAGGTAGATGCCGTGTTTCTGAAAGGCCTTTGACAAAGTACACCATCCTACATTGTTCGTGAAGTTGGAGAATATCGGTATACATGGAAATCTATTAACATGGATAAAATCCTATTTAACTAATAGGTGCCAATGTGTGTCAATCAGTAACTCTACGTCAAATTTTGTTTACATTGCATCAGGTATACCGCAGGGTTCTCATTTGGGACCATTGCTCTTTTCTTTATTTATTAATGACATTGGCTCCTTCCGCTACTTCTGAGTATGCACTTTATGCTGACAATCTGAAAATATTCTCAATCTATTGCTGATTGTCTGAATATTCAATCTGATCTCGACCATTTCGCCACTGTAACTTTAACAAATTGTTCTTGAATATTAACAAATTAATGTCAATTCATTAAATTCACCCGTCTAAAAAATAATATTGATTTTAATTATAAAATAAACAATACTAATAGGTACTATGTTACAAAAAGTGGACTCCATTAGGGATCTGGGTGTCACTTTGGATTCTAAACTGTTTTTCGAAATTCATGTTGAAAATATTGTGCGTAAGGTTTTGCGTAATTTTGGATTTATTTTGCGTGTAACTAAATCCTTTCGTGATCTCAGGTCCTTGATCATGTTATCTAATTCCATGGTCCGATCTCATCGCGAGTTTGCGACCTTAGTGTGGAATCCTCAATATCTTAAATACATCGAACGTTTAGAAAAAGTCCAGCAAAAGTTTATCTGTATCTTAAACTATCGATTTAATAAGTACCTGCTACCACTAAGCTATGAACCGAATTTGCAGCACTGTAGACTGTTAAAATTAACCTCCAGGAGACATATCGCTTAGTTCTTTTTTTTTGTATAAATTCTTTATCGGGAAAATTCACTGCAGCTACATTTTGAGTTCACTATAATTAAATATTAAACAATATACTTCGCGCTCCTCAAATTTATTCTATCACTCTGCATATGCCTCCAATGCTGCAAATAACTCCCCATTTAGTATGTTGCAAAAATGTTATAATTTGCTTTTTAATCATATCGACATGTTCATTTAGCCTCTCTTCCAACTCGGTTAGACGCCTTGGTTTTCAATTGAATGGTTTTTCTCTTCTCTTTTTTTTGTTGTGTTTTGTTTTTTGTTTGTTTTTCTTTCCTTTTTCTTGTAACTTGTTATTCCCTTCCTTTTTCTTGTAACTTGTTATTCTTATTTAATTTTAGTTTTGTAGACGCACTGCTATTACCATATTATTATTATCTATAGCATACCCTGTAATTTGTATTGTTTATCAATATGTTGGGTTGACAAATCTGTAAATAAATAAATAAATATATAAATAAAATATGAAACCTCTTCACTTAATTCTGGTTATTGTTTCCAAATATTTACTAAACCTATTTTTTCAACTCGATTGAAACCACTGTTACCCAAAAATTTATTGAATAATACTAATATGTGTATCTACATTTTTTATATTTTCTTATGATTAGAAGAAGAATCACTTGTTTCATAGAAACAGTTTTCATTTGACGTAAAATAGGAAGAGATTCTGTAAATTATTTCTTGTAAAATCACAAAAATTATACCTAAATGATTAAAACTAATTTTAAAAAGACATATCTTTTCTACAATTATAAATAGAAATAATAAACAAGAAACAGTAAGGCGAATTATTTTCAGAACATAAAAATTTCCAATTATCAAAAGAAAATACTTATTTTATTATTCCAATTTATAAACAAATATTAAGCTCAGATGCAAAAGGATAGGATAATATATGGTTATCTATATAGGTATTTTTATAATCAATTGCCATCAGAGCTGTTATTGATTTAGAAACAATTAAGTACTATAATTATAAACTAAGCAAACATAATTGCACAACCACAGCAATGGGATATTAATTCTTCAACAGTCTATAATTAAAACTAGGTCTGCAAACAATTTAACCTGTATAAACATAGGCGCAAATCTTTATTAGAAACAAATTAATCATTTCAAATTTAATAGATGATCTTCGATGATAAATGCTTCTCATTTTATTGGATCGATATTCGTCGTCATCGAAAGAGGAAAGTTCTTCTGATTTATCAAGTAATTATTGAACAAGTAAATGGAACAACCACATGCATTAAGATAAATGTAAAATAACGGTGTTACCTTTATTTGTAGAATTTGCCTTTAAGCTTCCGACATAAATTTTTTAACACATTGTATATTTTCGGACATGATAGAATCTTTTCATAATAATTTATATAGAAAACAACAATAATATTGGTTTTCTTAACTTTCTTCTTCGATTACGATAATAAAAAAGTAATTTTAATTTGATTGTCAATAAAATGACAGTGAATACTATAAAATAGTAGCTCAATTTTTTAAATTTGGAACATAACATTGTAATTCCTTGATGTGCATATACCAATTAGAATTTTGGGAGAATGTAGACTAAACATCGCTTAGCAACTATTTACTTCCCGGACTATAGTGCTGCTGGCGGTCTATCTTATCTTGACTGATGTCAAGCCGTTTACGCTTTCACATCTCTACAATGACTATTGTTACCAGCCGTCAGTCGTATTTCCTTTAAAAGTCATTTAAGCCGTTATTGGGTCTACACCATAATTCCATTGTACACGGAAGTTTATTGATTCTGCTTAGTACATTGTAACACATAAATATGGGTACTGAATCGGTCTAAGAATGTCGATGGAATATTTTTAAGAAAATGTTTTGCTGAATAGCCATACACAAAATAGGTAATAGTTAAGCTATGTAATTAAAAATAGGGTTGATATTACCACAAACCTTTATAACAAAATATTCACAGATTTCGAGAAAAAATGTTCGAAAATCTACTTGGACGTGTTTATTAGAATAGGTATATCTTTGGGCGTGCCTCTACAGGTAACTTAAGCTGATTTGATTTGAAAAATGTCTATTCATTAATATTACGCTCTTTTTACCGAGATTTATTGTTTACATCAATAATAAAAGTATTCAAAATGGTCTATATGTACAGCAATGAAGAATTAATAGATATTGTTTATGATGAAACAAGGCAAAATGCGTTACCAGCATATCGCTTGAATGCAGAATGGGTATACATGTGCCAAATACTGTTACGTTTACCATGGTGGTTTAATGATGACGTGCAAGGGGAAATTTGTAACCAAATCATGGCAGATGGAGGTTTCAGGTATATCTTAGTCGAGGAACACATTTTTAGGTAATATTGTGTAAGGAAATCCCTAATAAGTAGAAATATTTGGAGTGTCCTAGTCAATACTATAAAGCATATTACATCAGGCTATCAGCTGTCAGTCAACGAATTAGTACCCACGGATTATTCATTACGGGTTAGACTTGGTAGACCGTTGTTAGAACGACATTTTCAATCAAAATCCCTGATTTACACCTTATGTGTTGGTTATAGATGAAACTGTGTTTGCACGAAATGCGATAATAAACAAATTTGAGAATTGGAAAAATTACTTTCAGCACGGTTTTTCTTTGAATGTTTGGATAGGGATTATTGACGATAACCTAATTGCACCCTTCATGTTACCATATCGAATCTTTTTTTGTATATGCTGTTTTTCATCTGTCTGGACTTCTTGAAGATGAGTCCTAACTGCTCAACAACGAATGTTGTTCTTACACGATGATGTGCCTTTCAATTTTCGACAAAATGTCCGAGATTAATTTAATAAAGAAGTACAGCAGACTGAATGAGAAGAATCGGTAGCATGGATACGCAGTATCCCGATTTGAGTCCTTTCATTGCAGACATTTAAATAATGAATTGTATCTTACTGGCATGAAAAGTATTGAAGACTTACGTGGATATATTACAGCTGCTGCTGATAATTACGATTGCACGATCAGGTCGAAGAAGGAATATTTGTCTTAGTTCTTGGTTGTAACATCATATATTTCCAATATTTTCTTGTATTTTGTTCCCATCTATCCAAAATTTCTACAAAAAAAAAAAAAATATTCAATTTCTTAAAAATATAAAAGCCTCAGGTTACTACAAAAGTTCATTAATATATTTAGGCTAGATTTTTAGCTATGGATTATTCTTTAGCAGGTTTTCGAACGTATCTCATATATTTATTTCTTCTTTCTTTATTTTTCCGAAAGCCACTTTGTGTTGGTGATATTGCATCCAATAAAGAAAGAAAAAAAACCCTAAAGGAAGCTTATTGGTAAATTTTGATTTCAAATTCTCGATAACAAAACACTAAGCTTCTTGGAAAAGGTCGAAGTAGGTATCATATTTAACGTCAACAATTTATGCTTTTCTAATTTTTAATATAAATAAATATTCTTAGCTCCAAGAGTCAAAAATAATTAATCATACTCATTGTACAGCTTAATTAGAGGATTTAAAATTGCTTTGTTGATTGTCGCTGGTACTGACGGATAAAAAACAAATTTTACTATGAAAACATTATATCATCGCTTTAACTTAAGCGTGTATAAAAGGACAATGGAAAACTAAATGCTTACATCAGTGCTATTTGAAAAATAAATAATATAATGGTGAATAAATTCACTTGAATACGTTTTCACTTACATCACTGTTATTAGTTAATACTCAATTCAGAGAGATGAATAGATTATTGTCATGCCAAGGAGTGTAAAGTATTTTTATGTCGAAAATAACATAGGAAGCTGCAGGAAAAACATTCCAAAAGATTTTAATTGTCTGTTTCTTTTATTGCAAACGCACCCAGTTTAACTGTAAAATATAATGATGTTATAACAAATTAGAAGAACCAAAGTGTTTGTGATACCCAGTGGTCAAAATTTTTTTAACAATTTTCAGTTCCGAAGATGTGCAAGAGTTAAGTCATTGAGGTACTAAAATTTAAAACTTCCTGAAATAATTAATGTTATTATTTGACAAATTTTATTTTCGCAAAATTGGATGAAAATAAATATGGTACTAAATAGGATGTTTCTGAAATAAGTGAGTTCCTTGAAAAGAGTGATAAAGGCTACGAAAATGAGCAACTTTTATTAAACAACTGATGGTCTAAATGTTTGTTTTCGAAAAAATTAATTAGAAAAGTCTCCATAAATGTAAGCGACCCTGTGCATCTTGTGCACGTGGGTTTTGTGTTGCAGTACATATTACTTAGCCGGCGCATAACATGTTTTCTGATTTTATAAGCAAGGTGCTTTTTACGAATGAATGTTGTTTTATTGGAGGCGGCATACTATATTTTCACAACATTCATCATTGAATGTGCGGTGTAGTGTTTTTGATGACAGAATTTTTACTGTCGTTTGGAAGCATATTATTTATTAGCACATGCAAAAGCTTTTGTAGAGCATATCGTCTATTGGTAGGTAAATAATTCGTTTATTCCTTAATTTTTGTGTTACTTTAAGCGAGATTTGAATAAATTTTCGAACACAAAATTTAATCCGTCAAAACTGCGGCGCGCGGAAACTTCGATATCAAAGGTTGTTGTTCAAATACATGCAGAAAATATTAACAAATATATATTGTAGACGTCAGAATATACCTGGCCTAGTAAAGGTATTAATAAGTTTGTCAGGGAAGAATAGGGATTCAAGCAGGAATAAGGATAAATGTTACCAGAAATATGGATATGAATTTGTTCCTGAAAATAGTTCCACAAAATAAATGGTGGGTAATGTGTCTAATTGTAAGTTAAAACTCATTATTTTTTCTGGTAGTTTAAAAGTGAAATAGTAGCATATTTCATGGAGAAGTCAAGAACTAAAGTCACCGGCGAGTTTGTGGAGTGAATACTCAATGATTAAGTCTACTATTTTCATAGGGGAGAACGTGGATATATTAAAATATCCCATGCTGCTAGCATTTTTGAAACGTAAAAATGACGGCTATACACCTAAAATTCTAAAAATGGTATGTCACGTACGTTTACAATTACTTCTCGTGTGGGTTTTGTTTCTCACCTAGAAATTCTCAAGAAATATATCAAGATTAGACTGAAAATTAAAACTGATATTTCACGTTTTTTTATGCGCTATCAAGCAGGTAGATATTACAACCAACCAGTCGGCAAGAATACCCTTTCTATGATTCCTAATAAGATTGCAGTTTTTGAAACTAGAACATTCTGAAACATATACAGGTCATTCATTCCGAAGAACGTCGGCAACGTTACTGGCTAATACAGGAGTTGATGTATTAACAATCAAGAGACATGGTGAGTGGAAATCAGCCACAATTGTAAAAAGTTATGTTGCTGACAATTTAAGTAACAAAATTGAAATAGCCAACAGGATTCTTTGCAATGACACTACAACTCCAGGCTCTAGTAGCACGTCGTATTATGCTGTTTTAATGGATCAGTCAGATAATATTGAGCCTCCGGTGACTGAAATGGAAATCATTTTGAGAGACGCGAGGGGAATAATTATCCAATTTTTATAAATAACTGTACAATTGCTATAAATATTCATTCATAATAATTAATAAAATGTAATGTTAATCAAATATTTCCATTTATTTGTTCATAAAATGTGTATTTATAACTCGAAATCGCTTTTTTCCTAGGGAGGTAATTTAACTCAATTACCTCCCGTTGTCCATAGCAACTTCCACTTCTACGGTAAAATCCACTTACCTCCTTAAAAACAATGTATTAGTAGTCTATTTACTATAGTGGGAGCAGATAAATTTTTCTTTGAGTAACACGAAATTTTTAAATGTGAAGAGAATATAGAAATATAAATAAACACAAGCATTATGCAGTGAATATTGTAATAGAGTGAGTTGGGGCAAAGATTTTAAAATATCAAAGAAAAAGCCAAATTTGGGAAAATACAATTGGTAAAATTGATTTTAAAGAAATAAATTATAAGTTGAATAAGAGTGACCAATAGGAGTACAGTAGATGGTTGAAATTGAGAAAGAAAAGATAAGATAAAGTAAAATTACTATATGATCAATTAAAAATTTTCGAAAAAAGTGAATTTCAAACAAAATTTAAAGAAATTTAATGTAATAAAGTATATTCGAAATTGAAAATGGTGATTGGTAATAAAAATTTGGATTACTAGAGTTAGAAAGATTTAAAAAAATTTGTGGGACATGAAAAGAAAAAGAGTGAGGTAACGAAGAAAGAAAAATAATAAATTGGGGAGCTGACAGTTAAAGTTTTGGAAATAAAAATTTTAATTTAAAAGGAAGATAATTTGATTGCCAGAAAGTAGAAGAAACAGTCTCAAGAAGTAAATTAATTGAAGATTACGGACAATAGAAACTTAAGTAAGTCTAATAACAAAACAAAATTAACTGTTATAGACTATTACCCAGTTTCGAGTCAACACAGATCTAATCCAAGTCACCGACAGGGAATTGTAATATGACAGTTGACAAGTCAGGAACAGAAGTTGTGCTAACAGGTACAGGAAAGAAATAGATGAGATAAAGGCCCAAGAAGAAAAGAAATTAATATATTAGACAGTGGTACAGAGGTATAAACTCCTAATATAATACAGACTTGTGTTAAATTTAATATTTAAATCCAAATCTTGGATATTGTTATTTAATTTAAAGAGGAAATGGCGTAGGTTTAATTTAAGAATTTTTCTATTGATAGAAGATTGAAAAATTTTGGATAAATAGTAAAATAAATTAAGTGTTAGTCAATCACATAATGTTTATTTTAATTTGAAATATATTGAATCAGAGTAATTAAATGAATTAGAAATTATTTTTACGAGAAATAGAATAACTGTGGTCAGTCAAAATTCAAATATAAATTTTTTGTCTTTTCCTTCTCAAGATTGAGTACCTATCTAATTCATTAATCAGTGTAATATTTTAAAATCAAAATACTTATCTTCTTAGAACCTTATCCTGAGGTAAGACTACTCATATTAGATAAAAATTTGCTTGAATCTTAAAAAAAATTTTTAGTAAATACAGATAAAAAAATTTACCATCTCACAAGAATTTATAATAATATATACAAATTATTAATCCTGATTATTACTCGCCTAACATAGAAATCAAAAATCCCAGCGCTGATTATTCAATAAAAGCATGTTATGAGTCATCCGAATCACAAACATAAACTGCAAACGATAATAAGGCATGCATATCATATCAAGGTGGAGAACGAATGTGACCTAAAGCCATGTGTCTGTGAAATTAAACAGAAGTTCCTAATTTAAGTCAGTTAGTTAATTTGGCTGTCTAAGTCGCTGCCACAGTAAGATGTTAATAGTATTGCGCCTTGAGCTAAAAGAAGAGGTGAACATTCATGTTCTCCTACCTGTTCGTGTCAGTAGTTGAATTAAAACCCTTTGTGGGTGTTTATATTTCTATTATGTAGGCGACCTGCTCCTTCTGCAGACAAACAACTGTCGATGTCTTTACGTTCGTGGGTTAACACCACCATTATCTTAAATGATGACTTTATGGGTCCACTTAGGACATTTGTTTTTTAAAGGCGACATAACTGTTCTGTGTTTTGTTTGTCACTCGGGTATGTGTAATTAATCAGTTCGATACTCCCAGGCGGTTTATGCCGCATCCACTGAGAAACTGATACATACGTACTGGTATGATTATTAGTTTCAATTTCCATTGTATTCTGACAAACCATGTAATTTATTAATATTTGGATTAAGTAGCAACTCAAAAGAAAAATCAGAATATATTCTAATATGGCATATATATCGGTGTGTACATAAAAAATTATACTTTGTTACTGAATACAATGAATGTTAATGCAAACTGTACAAGTAACTTTGCTAATTAATAACTTCTTATATTTGTGTCTCTTTTGCATACATTTATATTTTTTATATTTATATTTATATTTATTTTTTTAATTTCATAGGTGTACATTATATTATTACGCCACTGTTATCAAACTCATGTTGTAGTAGAAATTACTGCAAAATTTAAATTATATTTTACACTTCAACTGAACAGGAAATTGTACCAATGAAGTAAGTCCAAGGAATAAACAAATTTAATGTTACAGTTAAAACCGTTGGTACTTACCTAAGCTTAATAGGCCAGGAAAAAGAGCTGGGAAATGACCATTTCACAACTTTTTGTTTCGGCAAGCTGAATTTATCACTATAGATGCTAAATATTATGTACAATAACATATTAATTTCCAGTCATAAAAATGGGGGGAAGATTGTTTACAGGCTGGTTAATTGTCTAGTTGCAAAATGAAATATACGACGCACGCGCGTGATAAAAAATAAATAAAAAAACTTTCCAGGTTGCAAATTTGAAATTAAAAAAAATGATAGATTTCAATGTATTATTATGAAATCTACCATGAAAAAATATCAGTGCGTTTGTGGAAGGTGCTCGGGATCGTCCAGACTAATAATTAGTTAATTTGTTTATAAGACCATAACTTGTAAACTATTCAACTTACTGATTCCCGATTTCGTGTGAGTTATTAGACAGTGATAAGGAATGAGAGGATGCGATGCCAAAACATTCTGGTAATAATAATGCAGTTTATAAATGTTTAATTCAAAAGTCATAAATAAACTTCTGTTTATAACTTTTGATCTAATCAATATTTTTTGACGCTCGATGGCTAATTTTGAAGGTCTCTTGAAGACGAAAAAAAGTACATTACTGTTTTCTCGTGGAAATGTACGGAAAAAAGTAATAAGCGAAAAACGTGAATTTACGTAAAAATTATACAATTAACCAGCCTGTAAACAATCTTTCTCTCATTTTGATTACTGTGAAAACTAATATGTTATTGTACATAATATTTAGCATCTATAGTGATAAATTCAGCTTGCCGAAACAAAAAGTCGCGTCCAACTCTATATTTCCTGGCCTATAAAAGGTCCCGATAAATACACATCGTATTGTATTTGCTGTACTTCAGCAACTATGACTATTAACAATATGGTGTCGATGTAAAGCAATATGAATTGCAGAACTCTGTATAGGTGGCAGAAGACTACATTGATTATTATTCATTAATTATATAAGTTGAAAATAAATTTGTTTACACACGAAGTTAGTTTCCATCTTTCTTCACTTCATCTTCCATCTTATCACTTTTTAATTTCTTCTTTCCTGGCAGCACAATGCAATAAATAAAATAGTGACAAGTCTTCTTATTCTTTTGCGTTTTTTGTTCCAAATTCGAAAAAAACTTTTTATATTTGTTTCAATTTCACTTTAATCTCCTCCGAAATAACGCATTCCATTTCAGGCTCATTATTTTTACCCTTCGAATTCAGTAGCTATATGTGACGGATCATCTCTGGAAAGGAAGAATTGTGAAGAAAAGTACCATTTATAATTGGAATGGTAAAATAACTCCTCCGTAATTCACTGGGTATAATATAATTTTATTATGTACTTTGTAGGCATATTTAATATCAGAAAAAGTCTTTTAGGAACATGAACACATGGAGATGTGCAATTAAAAATAAAATAAATACAAAGATGTAGTAACTCCTAACCCAAGTCTTAATTCTAGGGTCTATGTTTCGCAATTCTTTCTCAAAAAGAGAGGAAATATTATTTTATTATTCAATTAGAAACAGTAAAGCAATTTTTACGGACGAGAAAACGTTCCGAACAAATATAAATTTCTAGACGCATACATAAGAAAAGTAAAATACGATAGCTGATAAAGAAATAAGAAAGATGAAGTTTGTAATCGAATCTGGATAAAAGAATTATTCGGAAGAGAAATAATAGTAGTTCATTTAGTAGCTGTTACAATATACAATAAATCTTATTAAATTTTTCAAAAATACTTTACAAGGTTTTTCTGCTTCATTATGGAAGTTATCCAACAAAAGATGAATAAATTTGAATTCTAAAAATTCAATGACTCAGTCAATAACTTCTTTATTTAAGAAAATAAATAAACATAAACACAACTATAACTTAAACTTACTGAATTAATTACTAGAACCAAACATAAGCATCAAACTGTTCTTTCAGTGTGGGCAGAAAAACGCCGGACTGACAGTCACCTAATAACATTAAAAAGATAAATAAAGCGGAATGAGATACAACTCTACAGATAATAAAAGTTTATTGTGTCCCTCTAGAACGCGTGCAGATAAATATCTAAATTCTTTTTTTGTCAGCGAAGAAATTATAATAAATTTGGATTCCCATAGAGCAACAATGATTTTGTTCTCGGGCCGTATTAATAACGTACCGTAGCGTCCGACACCAAAACAATTATTTAAAGCGTGTGTAGGCATTAGGGTCTTGCTGGGAAATATGTTACGCGTGAACGAACATTAAATTAGAAAGACAAGCAGCGTGGCGAGGAATACGACGGAACGGGTATCATCTGCAAGACTTTGTAGCTCAGGAGCACAGTATTAACAACAGAGTTGTGAAATTACGATTATTCCTTTGCGCATGGATTTACTACTCCGCAATTTTCACTGGTTGGGTACGAAGGCAAATTGAAATTGAGACTGAAAATAATATGTTAAAACGGAAGTAAGTAATTGTAGATAGAAGCAGATGCTCCACCAAGAACATCTTTATATATTTTAGATAGTAACACTACAATATACGAGGGTGAATAAAATATAAACGGGATTTTCTTTAAAAATATATATATTTATAGAAAAATAGAAGTCAAATATAATTTACTTTTCTACATAGTTCTTGATTTAAACATACATTTTTCCCAGCGAAAGGAAATGTTTTTTATAGCAGCATCGTCGAATGCTGGTCCCCTTCTAGAGCTTCTTCAAGTCGCCCAAACAAATGAATATGGCAGGGCGATAGGTCCGGGATGTAGGGAGGATGATCAAGTTGAGTTTAGTGCATTTCTTCTAGTTTTAAGACTGTTTGAGTTGCACAGTAGTAAGCAGTATTGATTGTCCGTCGCTCATGCAAAAACTCAATGAATAAAATGCCTCACCGGTCGAAAAAACGGTTGAGAGAACCTTGTCAGCTGACAGTCCAGTTTTAGTTTTCATGGGGCTGCCTCCCACTTTTTTCCTAACTCTTATATTTTCATGGCAAAATTGATTTTTCGGAAGCGTGCTTCTGGATTCTGTCGATAAACTTTAAAATGAACCTCAAAAAAAATTTTCGAGTAGGCTAATTGTTGCATACATTATCCATTAGATAAAGCGTTCAAACTAATAATAAACATAAGTTTAATAATGCCGTGCATATTTTCGAACAATGAATATGCTGATATGGTCTTTGTATATGGTTTTTGTGATGGAAATGCCACGGCGGCTCGCCGTGAATATGCAGTAAGATTTCCTCATCGCAGACTACCGGCAAAGGAAACATTTTCAACGACATTCAGTCGTCTCAGACAAACTGGATCTTTCGGTATTCCAACTTATGCCGATGGACATATTTCCTCACTTCAGGACGAAGTAAGATCGAATACTATTTTAAACCATTTCGATGAAAATCCATCCACGAGTGTCAATAGGCTATGGGCCTAGGTATTTCGTCAAGTTCCATTTGGAGGACTCTTCGGGCTGATGGACGCCATGCGTACAATATCCAGCGTGTGCAACATTTATTGCCTCAGGACAAACGATGCAGGCGCGTGTTTTGTGACTGGATGTTAAACCAATCAGAGAATGATGATCCGTTTACGCAAAAAGTAATGTGGACAGATGAGGCAACATTTACTCGAAGGGGAATTTTAAACCAAAGGAACAACCATATTTGGTCCTACGAGAATCCATGGGCGGTAAGGGAACATAGTTTTCAGCATTAATTCCAATGTATCGTATGGTTGGGTGTGTTGGACAACACTATAGTTGGTCCCTACTTCCTTTCGCATCGGTTAAATGCTGACATGTTTACCGAGTTCTTTGAAAATAGTTTTTAAGATCTGTTAGAAGATGTTCCGCTTAATACTCGAATGAACAGTTGGTGTCAATTAGATGGCTGTCCTGCCCATTTTGGTAGAGGTCGTAGGGAGTGGTTAAACATTAATTATCCCAGGAGATGGAGTGGTCGTGGAGGACCTGCAGCGTGGCCCGCACGTTCACCGGACTTGACACCGATGGATTATTTTGTTTGGGGTGCTGTTAAACAAAAAATCTAGGAGGTGTCGATCGGCCACTACCTCCATAATTAGAAGATGCCGTGTTTGTCTACAGTCCGGAGGCGCCCATTTTGAACAAAATATTGTTTAAATCATTTCATTTTTGATTCACTTTTCGCTTTGTCTAGGTATAATATTAATTGGTAATTTTTTGGTTGTTTCAATTTACAAATAAATTTTCATGTAAATGAAGTGACTACAAATTGCCTGAAAAAATTTAGGAGTATTGCAAGGGTCACTACGTTGTCGCATTACGACATAGTCACATTAGATGTTAGGTACTTAAATATTTCTATTGTTTTCATCAACATCATTTTTTTCTAAAAAAACACCCTATATCTCAATAACGAAGCATTTCCTAAGTAATTTTAATACTATTGGTTAAACCCAAGGGAAGGGGAGACACAACAAAGGCTTATTTGACTCTAAGATCAATTTTAATAAGTACTATATTTTTTTAGGTTTTATGAGGAACGTCTTCCTAAAGTTTATCGACAGAATCCAGAAGCACCCTTCCGAAAAATCAATTTTGCCATGGAACTATAAAAGTTAGGGAAAAAAGTGAATGTACACTTTTTGTAAATAATAAACTGTTCTATCTAAAAACAGCATCATTTTTTATTTTCAGTAGGGTTGTATTAATTTTTTTTTAAAATTTAATGAGTCCCTATAACTCCACCACTGATTGCTTACGGGACTTCTACTTCTATGGAAAAATGGTATCTTATAAGAAGATGTGTCATGCCAAATTGGGCTTAAATAGCGTTCTTCATTTAGTTATTTAAAAAATTCGATTTTTTTTTAAAATCTTTAACGCCCTATATTTCGAAAATGAAGCGTCTCTGGAAAAAAAATTATACTTGATTTTTTTCTTATTTTTTTATGGGGAATATCCTTACAGTTTGTCGACTTAATTCTGAAACACCCTGTATGTAATTTATTTTTCAAAAGAACAAAACGAACGCTAACATTGTAGAATGTAATTAAAGTTGAATTATGGAATAAATATTCAAAATAACTATAAATTACCGGAATTGGTAAATAAATTTTATTCTGTACAATTCCTTGGCCAATTTATTGAACCTGGAAAATGTTTGCAAAAAACAGATCTCTAGATATCTTCTAAACAAATGAATATTGACACAAAATTTTGTGTGCTCAATACATTAATGACGTCCTGTGTGAAATGACAAAGTCTCAACTCAAACCAGTGGCGTAGTTATGAGGTAATAGTTTATATTTCTTGACGCAAAATTTGTTTTGAACGAAATTGACCTCTTGATTTTTTTGCATAATTTTTGATACAAATAAGCAATACCTTTGTGAAGATTTGTGCAGAAATATACTTTTTGTTACGTCTCTTTACTTTTACGCTCAGTTTCTTAATATTTCTGTATTATGATCAATTTTATGATAGCCTTTTCTGAAAAATTTAACTTTTTGAATCACAAAAAATGAGAGTTTCACGAATAACAGTTGATATGAAAAATATTTTTATATTGGATTAAAAAAGAGCCCCATCATTTTAATACGTTATTATGTAACACCCTGTATAATTGTAGATTTTTCATGTTTACAAATTGCTTATTCGTATTAAACGTAAAAACTATACAAACAATCAAGAAATCATTTTCGTTTAATACAGTGCTTTCGAAAAGTAACGAATAAATTAATTATTTTTTAAATTGAGAAGTTTTCGAAAAAAACCCTGGCACGTCGATTTTGTTTTTAAAAAAGGCACTTTTTGACATACGACTCATATTTGTGACGTCATCGTTGTTCGAGATATGACGTCATCGACAATTTTTTTAAATAGCAACCCCCAATTTTGACCATGTCATTTGAAAGAGCGTGTCATTCTACATACACATCATGAAAAATTATGGTGTTACATAACAAAAATTTCAAGAAAATAATGTTTGAATATTTTAAAATTTAATTTTCACAATACTGAAAATGATAATGATTATGTAAAAATCGACTGAATTAAATGTTCAAATTGTGCACCGTTGGCTGCCTGACAGTAGCCAAGACTATTAATAAATTCTTTTTGGACATTATCAATAACTTCAGGAGGTATACGATGTATCTCTTGACGAATTCTTGTTTTTAAATCTTCTAAATTAACCGGTCTGGTAACATATACTTTGCTTTTTAAGTATCCCCCACAAGAAATAATCTAGGGGTGTCAAATCAGGCGATCTGGCTGGCCACTCAATCCGCCCCCTTCTCCCTATTCAACGATTCGGGAACAGCTCATCTAAATAAGCACGGATAGGTGTTGCATAATGGGGAGGTGCACAATCTTGTTGAAAGAAAATATCATTTCTTGGAAGATCATGTCCCTCTATATCTGGATATAAAGTTATTAATTCAGGAATGAGGTCGTCTCGAAGAAAATCCAAATATCTTGCACCAGTTAGGTGATAATGTCCAAAAAGAATTTATTAATCGTCTTGGCTACTGTCAGGCAGCCAACGGTGCACAATTTGAACATTTAATTTAGTCGATTTTTACATAATCATTATCATTTTCAGTATTGTGAAAATTAAATTTTAAAATCTTCAAACATTATTTTCTTGAAATTTTTGTTATGTAATACCATAATTTTTCATGATCTGTATGTAGAATGACACGCTCTTTCAAATGGCATGGTCAAAATTGGGGGTTGTTTTTTTAAAAAAATTGTTGATGTCATATCTCGAACACCGATGACGTCACAAATATGGGTCGTATGTCAAAAAGTGCCTTTTTTAAAAACAAAATCGACGTGCCAGGTTTTTTTTCGAAAACTTCTCAATTTAAAAAATAATGAATTTATTCGTTATTTTTCGAAAGCACTGTATAAGATTTTCATTTCAAGAATGACAAACAAATATTTATTTTCCATTGGAGTGCCATAACTTTTGAGTAAATATAAACAGTTTGATGGTGACACAGTTAGATTCATTCATATATTCCACATAAAAATTTTGCTTCTATAACTTCAGTTGTTTAGAGGATATTATTTTTCTTTGAAAACTTTACCGTCCTCTATCTCAGAAACTGTTTATTTCGAAAACAAAGTGGTGTCAAAATTTTTGCGTCCTCAATGGTATTCTGAAATGTGTGATTAAAGTTGGAGACATCCTGTATACTTTTAATTTGAAATACTAAAATTTAAATTTTATGATTAACTTTATTTGTACGAGAAAGCAGTACTTGAACCAATTTAAGTATGATTCAACATTAAAGCCTTTCTTTAAGGAGGAGAAAGCACGGCCATGCCTATACGAAAAAATAAATTCGTTAAAAGGCACATCACGTCTTTTGTATTAGATACCACTGCATCATAAATTATTAAACAGTGAAATATGACATTAAACAGAAAAAAAAACTGTAATTTATATATGACCATCACGAATTTCAACTTAAACCTCATTATTGGCCATTGACCGTATATTATGTTTCAAAATGATACTTAAAAAAATGCCAATACAAACGTGATTGCAAATATCATAAATTAATGTTATAACAGAACTATCACTTCTAAAAAAAGACAAAGCGTAACTGGTCCTTTCCTCGTAAATTTTAATCCTTTTCCCACTACATAATCTACGGGCAGTACATCATAAAAAAATCGCTTTGAACAACTCCTAGCGTAAGCGACCACACTACAACCACCACACGTCGCACGATATTAAAAGGTGGATTAAAAAGGATTAGTAAAGGAGTGGGATAGAAGACGTGGGGTAAAAAATAAGAATGATCGATGACAGTGAATCTTTCTCCACAATAAGACGCAAAGGAGCAAAGTCTATCCCGCTGTTACTTCTTTACCGTGACAATAAAAATTATAGGCTAGCTGAACTGGAAAACAACAGGTCGAGCAAGCAGTTACCGCGCGGATTGTGGATTGCATTCATTAAGGATGGACACGCAAGCTATGATACCTTTAAGTAGTGGCCCAGTGGCTCAGGAGTAACACCTTTCGAAGGGGCGACAGAGAATTTATTCAGGCTTCCCACTGTTACCTTTTTAATGGGCGAAAATACAAATAATACAATATTAATTCACATTGAAGTTAAAAACAAGATGTAATATTGATATTTTGAAATGATTTGAAATTATTTTTTATCCTAGATGCACGGTATAGCCTTTTTATTTAGGAATAGACAATTCTTTTTGCAAGCACCAGTGAGTAAACAACCTTTGCCGAATGCAAAAGTGACTTCGCAATTGTGTATAAAACAACTGTTATAGTATGAATGAAGTTGCAAGTGAAATTTAATAGCAGCATGCCGCATAAATTGTAGTATTGCAATTTATTCCTCAAAAATCTGCAAGACAAATCATGTGAACTGGTAAAACAACGAGAAAATAATTATGTTAATTTAGTTCTAAAGAAATGAAATGACTGAGACTCGTGCCCATCTCTCGTCCAAGTCAAAGAAAATGTTGGATGCAATTTTGAAGTTTCTGTGATAGAAATTACATTATTACTTACTGTTCGTGTTTTTCATCTCTATTTTAGTAATGTCCTCAAGTCAGACAGAAATGCACTTATTGGTTTCTGTTTCTAATGAATACAGCTGTACTATGTTCAAAACTTACATTAGTTTTACATCAAAAATAAGATAATATTGTGTACTATCTATGGAAAAGTTTTGTTTCACAATTTCTACATTTTTTTCTCAGTTATGGGCAAAAATAGAGCCGCACCGTCCATCTTCGCCATATAAACCTATGTTAAAATGAACAACTTTCAACAACAATATCACAAAATCTAGATTCAAAAAAAAAATTCAAAAAATATGACGCACAGAGGGAGCACTGGGTAATACGCCATATAAATTTCAAGTACATCTGTGCATTTTAGTAAACCCGATATACCTTCTTAAGAAGTATGGAGTGAACTCACAGGAATTTTTATTTTTGAATTGTGTACCTATGTGTATTTAAATCGATACAATTTTCCTACAAAAAGTATTATTCATTGAATAAATACCCGGCAGAAAGATCATTTTCATACACCGTACTATAAATACAAAATAACCTTAAATTCTCCTGATTGATTAGGTTTGAGTTTTTAGCCATTTACAAGTGGAAATTAGGCAAATCCAAGTTTTTAAATCTTTTAAATATAAAATTAAATTGTTTTTAATTGATAGATGTTTTTATGATCTTGAAGATTTTTTGTTGTCTTAGTTTTAAGTGAATAATTTACTATTCCTATATATGTATATGCGTATCTTAAAGGAAAATAAAGAATTATTATTATTATTATTAAAATTTTTGACAGCAAGACAAAACATGGTCCGAGAATACCTATTTGTTACATATTTCAGATGTATATCATTATTACATCATATTTACTAAAAATTCAGGACTCTTCACTAAATGAAAAATGTGGTTGATAGCAAAATAAAAGCACTCCAGGAGCCGCTATTTATTTGGAATTATCCCATTCCCAAAGATTATAAGAGCTTCAGATTAAGATATTGTATCTAATACTGATAACCTCAAATCGCAATTTTTAATCAAAGAAAATAATAGTAGTTTGAGTTGTAAAATTATTTATAAAACAGCGTTATGAAAAAACTTTCTACAACAAAAAAAGTCTCTCTCGTTCTAATTAACTAAACATTTTATGGCACTTTAAAAATAAGTACTTATTTAAAAAGAGGAATCAAAAAATTGTAGTTACTAATATGTATGCCAAAAACAAAGATAATTGATTTGGCATCAGATTATTACAGTTAATGTGATTCGCATATCCACCAAATAAAAATAATAAATATGTGTATTAAAGTCCCCGAAATTTTTGAATATTTAAAATTTTTAAGAAAAAATTAATATTCATAACGATTTAATAAAAAAGCATTATCATTTTTATTATAACTTTCCTTTTAGATTTATGAAAATGACTAAATTGTTCAGTAAAAAAGGAACCGTTAATTCGTCAATGCCTTTGTTGATATTTAGCATTTTATATCAAGAAACAGTATTTTCAATTTTTTTCATCTCGTGTAACTTGTCTGTCAAAAACAAAGAGGTTAAAAAGCATAGAGGTATTCATCTGAGCACAGTTCTGTCTGTAATTTTGCTACTGGGTCTCTTACATGGAGGAATTATAATTTAAAGACAGATGAAACTCGTAGTATAACCTTAAATGTATACATGATACACTCAACTACTACAATTATCCAGATCCGTTTCTGTGAGTGGTGGGTAGCAAAAATGAGAAATTGATAGAATGCACAGTATAGTATATATCTTATCTCCTTCTTGTTTCATAATGATCAGAAATATTTAAAAAAATCTAATAAACATACGCCCGAAAAGTCAAATTCCTGACACTTTCATTCTGTAGAAATCGATGACTTATGATTCCCACGAAACAGATGCGTCTTAGTAAAAATCCAATACATTGTTTCCTTCTAATTTTTTAAACTGCCTCTCGAAGTATCGATACTAAACTTACATAGTAAACATCTTAAATATGGATGTCAAACTGAAGATGCATAAAACTAAAGTTTTTTTATAACTTATTTTAAATTTCATGAATATAGGAACGAATAGATTCTATGTATTACAAAGATACACATTGTATTAGGCCAATTTCCAAATAGATTTGTGAAGCCCCCCTCAATTTACATTGCAAATTTAAAATATTTAGACGTGGACAACACCCCTTCGTACAAGCGCCTCTGATCCTATTGTATTGTTCTCTGTTTGAGGATGCTTGGAGCTATGCGTGAGACACCTGGGGCTTTACACCCCGCGGACCTCGCCTTCCTTACCAACCAACATCATTGTAGTAGCATATATTGCTACTAATTGCACATAATTCCACTAACTCATCGATGCCAGTAAGTTACGGACCAGGAATTTTTTTCGGTACTTATTTATTGGTCGATATAGATAGAGGATGCTGTAGACGCGGTTTACAAATATGAAAGAAATATGGATAAAATTAGACATAAAACATGCTTGATCTAAAAGCTAACATAGGGTGTTTATAGGGCGCGGCGGTAGCCGAAGCGGTCGAGGTTTGCCTACAGAGGCGAGCCAGGGCTGCGCGGCAAAACCGTAGTGGGTTCGAATCCCGCACGCGGCAGGAAAATTCGAAAGAATTTTCCTGTCGTACCATGGATGTTTGTGATTGTTAAGGTGGAGGATAGTGTAAGTTAGCAGGCAAAAAGGGCCAAGCATGGCCTAATAGCTGGTAAGTTTCATGACCTTTATTTTTAGGGTGTTTATAATCTTGGACATTAAAATATTAAACTCTTACCGGATAACTACTTGATTATATTAAGAACTAAAACCATACTAAATGCAATACTAAAAGTTTTCATATAGCTGAACAAAAAGAATAGAATAAAATATAATCATTCATTATATAAATACTATTTTATGTTTAATTTAATTCTAATTTATGCTAGTTTTCCATAAATAATTACTATTTTGGGTTCAATTTGTCAGTAACTTGTGACAGTTTTAATCAATTTCATATGATTCCCTTGTCATTAAGTTCCGTATTATTACACATCTAAGTTTTAGCTAATTCTAATTGTAGTCGCCAAAACATTATTTTTTAATAGTAAAACAATTTTGAGTCCGAGATTTATGTAGTTGGGACTTATTTAATTGTAACATAGGTAGGTTCAAAGTTCAAACTTGAACATATAGTTATTATAACTATACATACATTTTGGTAACAAAAATGTGTTGCATTGCCCAACCCAAACATTCATGGAGAAGTTGAAAGTTCATACCACGCACAGTATATGGATTTTTTTTATACACTTCTAGTGGGTTTGTAGAAATAAAAAAATCCGTCACGGGTAAATAACTTCGTCCTAGACCAAAATTACAGCAGAAAAATCTTGGCGTTGTTCATAATTTACCTACTAGTAGATAGGTGCAAAAGTCTACACAGGTAAAACTTTTGTAGAAGAGCATGGACTTTGCCACTATGCACATGGATTGTAAGTGCCACTAAAAAAAGATAAACATTATAAAGGTACCATTCGATATTTACAATTTTGTCCAGTATTAATATGGAAACTCACATCTAAAGACATTTTTGAGGATTTAATTAATTATAGAAAAATATTACTTTTGTTTAGGGTGTCCGGGAGTGGGCTATAGTTCAGGAGTCGCTTACTTAAGCGAAAACAACGATTTAAATAATTACCTTAGAGCAATTTTATTTCTTTAAGATATTTAAGAAGATTAGTTTTTAGAGATTGTTTTCTTTAATTTTCTTATAACACCGTCATCTTTCTCCTTTACTTTATTTTACGTCTGCTTATTTCTGCTAATATGGCCAAATACAAATTATATTGTAGTTTTTTTTAGCCGAATTTGAATGTAATATCATTTTTACCTAAAACATAGACCTAAAGGGAAATAGCTCTGTAAATTTAATTTTAAGATACCTACCTACTATATTCATAAGTGCAGTAGACACTGACTTTTTGTAAAGGTACCTGGTCTATATTGTCAAATCATCTAAATTGGCTGCAAATTTAGCAAGAGAGTGACATTTACTTGTTTTTCGTAACTACGACTGCAATAAAAATTTTAAATCAAATATATTTTAAGTAAAAAATAAGCTTATATTCATATTTTTTTTAAAATAAGGTGTCTTAAAAAAGTAAATAAAAAAATTCTTTGAAGGCCTGTAACCTTTTAAGGAAGCAAAGTTATACTACGGTAACTCAAACCAAATCGCTTTATTTTGACCCAAGACCCAAGTTCATTTCCTTTAATTGCTCGAAAAAACTATCAATTAATTTTCAAGTGCTGAGGTGGCAACTTACTTATAATCGACTTAAGTAAAGTTTTAAAAGTTGATACGTTTCAAAACAAAACTACCAAATATGCATTCGTAGGCCTGTATTAAAAAAATATATATTGTTATGAAATATATAAATTTTGTGTGTCAAAGTTGTATTTGTTTAAATAAATTTTATTATTTTACCCGAGCTGTTTTTGAAGTGTGGTGTGTTGCGTTATTTTATTTTGTTTGTATAAATGATAATTGTGAAATGATTATTGTTTTACTATTTTCGATCTCAGGAGTCGGTTCTATTGATTTTTATACACAAACAAATACAATGCAACACAATAAAAATAGATATTAAACTTTAATACTCATAACTTAAATTGTAGCTCAAATTATAAATACCTTTCTTAACACTAATAAATAATATTTTTATCAATTTTGTAGTCTTATCTAATTTAGTAAAATCAAATACAATACAAAAAAAAATTGTTTTAAATAAAATTTTTTAACTCTATTAGCAATTTCTTTTAATTAGTCAATTCTTAACACATCTTGTATTGTATTTTGAGTATCTTATAGGGCATAATCTCTTTTTGACATAAATTTTTATTCTAATTAAATATGGCCCTTGTATCGATAATTTAGATCGATCTCGAGGATTTTTGTAAAGTTTTTTCGAAATATGATTGTTGGGCTTGATGTATTTTTTGTCAGGTAAGTTCTTTGTTTTTTCTGCATCTTTTAACTATGGTTTGATGCGATAGAACAATATCATTTATAGGTTATAGCTAGATGTTTGTTTATAGTGCACTTTATATTTTATTTTAGGTACCTGCCCACTAAACATTTTTCAGTTTCCGACATGTTTCAGAAACGTTTCCATTTTTCTTGAAACGTTTCCTAAAAAATCCATGCAACGTTCTGGTAACGTTCTAGAAACCTAAGATGTCCTCCCCAAAATACGTTTCCAATGAAATGTTTCAAAAAGTTGGTTTCAGTAACATTCTTTTTATGTTCCATTTATGCACTCGATATTTTTGTTTTACGTTTCAGTATATTTTCAGAAATGTTTGAGTAACATAATAATTTTATTACCATATTGTTCTCATAATGCTCTCAACTTTAGATAATTTTCACTTCAAAAGCGTTTTTGAAATAGTATAAATAGTGTGAATAATTTTTAAAATATTTCTAATACTCTTTTGTGATATTTTTATTTGTATTATGAATGACTTAATTCGAACTCCAGACAACTTCTCAAAAAATTTAACTAAAAAAAGTTGTTACATTGTATATTAAAAAAATAATAATAAATAAATAAATATGCTCTTCTAGTTTGGGGATGCGGCAACTTTTACCAAGAATTTCTTTCTTTTTGAGAAGGCACTGAAAAAAGTTTTTAATATGGATTACGAATTTTGCCATTCATCATACAAATAAAAATGTCACAAAACAATATCAGAAGCATTTTAAAAAAGCTACACATCATTTTATATTGTTCAAATACGCTTCTAAAATGGAAATTTTATAATGTTGAGACTATCGTGAATATGGTAACAATGACGAACTGATAATTAGAAAAAGTTAGTTATGATTATGAATCTTGAAATGGTAGATACATGAAAAACAAATAACATTACCTACTGAAAAATAATATAAAGTTACAATTTCTTCTACGCATAGTCAATATTACATCTATCCTTTTAATAATAATAATAAATTATACAGCAGAAATAAGGATAAAAATGATATCTTGACAAAATAAATGTCTGTAGGTATACCTAAACTCTTTTATTTAAGCATGCCTATACACATAAACAAATATAAACATTTGTACAAAATATAAAATAAATGAAGTCAATTTCACTTGATTCATCCATATTTCAAATAGTTCTCACTGACTAAGTAGTTGCTCATCAAAGTATATCGAAACGTATATTTCCATATTCCATTTTCTTAGTTCTTGTCCCTTGTCCTCATCTATAATAGGTAGTGGGTATAACTATGTTTAGGTAGATGTGTCGCAAAATTGGAAATTTCTTTACACATATCGTTTTAAACATATTGCATTAATATTCACTATTTTATATGCACCTTACAATAACCACAACTGCACACACTACAAATTATCAAAGTAAATATGGAGAACAACGAATCAAGGCAAATTGGCAAACCGCAAACCTAACCTAACATAATACGAATTACGAATTGAAAACGACACACGGGATCACGGGAAACGAATAAACTTGGGCTGTTACGCGCAGTCTACGGAAGTCACGAACATACATTTTTTCTAGACTTGTTATAAATATGCCAGCACAATTTTTTTTCTGTTTATGTCTGTTTGTATAACAAAGGCAAATGAACTAACGCTTGAGAGGGATTGGGGATTGGGAGCAAAATTTAACTAATGTCGAATGTTCCATAAGATAAGCAAAAAATGCTAAGGGTTGTTCGTCTGTTATGTTTTCGAGATCGAAAGGGAATGTTTCGAGTAATGTTTCAAACTCTCTTCAATTGGAACGTTTCGGCTATGTTTCACTAAATAAGTTTTCAAGTGCTACATTTCTGTAATGAAACAGAAACGTTTCTAGTTAATGTTGCAAATGTTTAGTAAGTAAAACATCTCATTTGCAACGTTTCATTTACGTTTCGTGTTTAGTGGGTGATTTTCGCTAGCTTGTATTTTTCCTTGTTGGAAACTGCGTGGATGTTCAGCATACCATTTATGGGGCCACTGGAAACCTCTCTGGATTCCTCACACTGGTACTGGATTTTTTTCTTTTCGATAGTAAATTTCTTTCTTGTGTTTTTTGATAACCAACAAACTTTTAACTTTTGTTGTAAGTTTAATTTTCTTACTTGTCTGTTTCTTTAACAAATTTAAATTTTGTGGAGATGCTTCTTTACTCTCTGTATTCTCCCAAAACCCAAGCCGTAACCATTCAACAAACTTTTGTTTCTCATCCTTCTAGAATTTTCTGGTTGTAATTTTTCTTAAGGTCCCTTCGCAGAATTTCTAGCCTTGGATGTATTTTCTTTAACAACACTTTTCACTATACTCCTTATAACTAATACATTCTTTTCAATGTCCTTTTAATTTAACAAACAATTCTATCACTAGTTATTAAAATATTATTTATTTTATGCTCCTTTTCTAGGTCATCTCCAGGTACTTGTAAAGCCAACTTTAGTTTTGACATTTGACAAAAATTATAATTTAATTTGACATTTGATAAAAAATTTCATATATGACTTCAGTTCATTTAAGATATCTTCTATACAGTTACTCGTCTACCCATAATATGCATATCAGATTCATCTATGGATATTGGGCTTTTATTTGATATATGTCACTCTGGGTTTAAATTCTGTTTTCTCACTGTACTGAGTGTTAATAAGTGTCGATGTCATGTATTTTTTTGAAAAATTTATTTTGTATTTGTGAATTAAATTAAAATTATTAATTTTATACTATGTGATATTCTTTATTTGTTATTTATTTATATTCAGAGTCTTTATATTAATAATTTTATACTACATATTTTATTGTTTGCTATATTAATAATTAATTTTTATTTCTGATCCAAAGTTCGGTCAAGTAATTTTTCATTCGTTATTCTCTGTTTACATTTCCAATTCGTTACAATTTGTATTAGAAAATTAATTTTCGACAGTGAAAGTATGACTGGGTATTTTAATCAAACATTTAAAACAATTTATGTTTTTATGGAAAATTCATTTGATATTTTGCGTTTCTCATCAGAATTGGTATGCAAATATAATCTCACTAGTTTCGGTATAGATACACATCAAACATTCTATGGTATTTAACTGTTATCCAAATTAACATAAATCAAAGAAATAGACCATAGTTTGCTTTGGATGTGTATCTATGTGTCTACTGTCCAACTTCCTTAATTGATAGTTCAATTTAGAGGAGAATAGATCCAGATCGAATTAACATTTGTTAACCAGCGTAACGTAAATAAGCTCTTTTATGACTGTTGTCTATAAATACTTCTTAGTGCCTACCTAGTATAGAAAACTGTAATAGGCGAGCCTAGAGAAAAAAGCACAATTGCTGGCAGTCTGGTCTGCATCGCCAGAGCAATTTGATACAACACTTTATGGCATTCATTAGAAGAGAGCATCACGAGCTGGTCGTTCAACAGCGGGGAATGTTTATCTGCATCTAGCGGTTCTGTAGAAGGAATTTGCAGAACATGAATGATAACCGCTGTAAACAATTGTCAATTAGAAGACATCTAGTTAGTCGACAATGCGACAGTAGGCTTTGTTCGCCGCCTGACGACCAAACAATTGCGGATCGCAACAAATGTACCTCGGATTCTACTTATCACACGCCTATCTGATCGTTGGCCCCTTTCGCGAGACAGCGGCCCAAGAACAGCACCGTCACAGCAGCCTCGATTATGACCAATTATACAGAAGTTAAGAAGCACCACGAGCGGCCAATTCAATTCAACGTCACTCCAATTTCATGGATGCGCGCGTTTCACGGTTGTGAAGATATTAGAAGGACAAGCGAAACGTTTTGCAACCATTTACATGCAAGTAATTAGTAGTTATTTTCAGAATGCAATTGGAATTTTATTACAACAGTCTGCAAGCAGGTAACTTTGTAAAAATTAAGCGAATAGAAAAATAGCATAAAGAAGACTTTAAATATAGGGTGGTTGATTTTCGATAGTTTTATAGGGTACAGCCAAAACGGTGATAGATACAAAAAAAAATCTGATATCTTCTTTTCTCCTTTTCTTTTGAGTGTATTTCGCTGGTATCTACCTAAAGACCTTGGCTAACTTGGTTAGTTTTAGATATACAGCTTTTTTAAAAAAAATCGCTCATTTACATTAACCTCTGTATCTCCGTTGTCATTAAATTTAGAAGAAAAAAGTGTGAACATTATTTGTTCTATTTTTTATGAGGAGGCCATTGGCACTTACAAATCGTACATATTTTCCGATATTACATAAACATAGTTTTTTTAAATAGAACACCCTGTATTTGACCATCCCGTTGAATAGCAATTTTCTTTACCTTTTCAACCATATATGTATAATAATATATACTTTTTATTTGCCTAAATGGAGAAAAATGCAATAAATGTATATTTTTTCAGTTGACGATGAGATTTATTTAGTATTCGTCTCTTAGTTCGTTTTCTATTATTATTTTAAATTTTGTCTTTAAGATCCCCCAAAAATAAAAGTCTATAGGGGTTAGATCTGGTGACTTAGGTGGTCACCTGTTTGGTCCGTATGTACCGATCCAACTGTCCCCGAAATTATGATTTAATAATTCTCTAACTATGTGGGAATTATGTGGAATCATGTTGAAACAACATGTGATATCGTTAAACTAGTGGCATATCATCCAGCGGTTCAAAAATTTTTTCTTGCAAAATCCTCACATATTGCATTGACGTTTTGCTCATACATTTCGTAAGCTAACACTCTATTGTGGAAGAGAGCTACCCATACATGAAAACCAAATCGCTCTTGTCGAATTTTGGCCATATTTTGGTGAGGATTCACATGTGACCAATAATGCGCATTATGCCGGTTGAATATATCTTCGCTGCTTATAAAACTTTCGTCGGTCCAAATAATATTTTGAAAAAAAAATGAGATCTACATGAGTTTGCTGCACAAACCATTGGCAGAAAATGACGTGTTTCTCTTCATCTTCATCATGCAAATAATAGACTTTTCTTATACTATTTGGTCGAAAATTGAATTTACCAATTCCTATAGTCCTTTGAATTTGTCTGCTGGATAAATTGGGTTTTGTGACAACAAAAGCTATACTTTAGCTTTTGTTTCATCATTTTCTCTATTCTGTATATTATAAGATTTAGCTCTAGGTTTTTGAAAAGAACCAAACTTACACAAGTTATCATAGAGTCGTTTAAAAATTCTCTTTTCTGGCTGATGAGCTTTGGGTATCTCTCCAAATATACGTTTAAAGCTGAGTCAATATTTTTTTACTTTCAATGTAACACTCCAATATTTGAACTTTGTAAAGGTTTTCGTACACCATTTTTATACCTTTCAAAATTTATAGAACCAAGTACCTAATAGTCGTTCAGCAAGCTTTCAATCAGTCAAAAATAAATTAACTGTCAATATTAAACAACAAAAGACGAATTAGTATCTATTATTATATACGGCTAAAAAGGCAAAAAAATTGCTATTCAACGGGATGGCTAAATACAGGGTGGTCTATTAAAAAAATATATGTATATGTAATATCGGAAAACTGTGCGATTTGTAAAAAATCTGAGGAAGCCAATGGCTTTCTCATAAAAAATACAACAAATAATGTTCAAACTTTTTTCTTCTAAATTTAATGACAACGAACATAGAGAGGTAAAATGGGCGTACTTGGCTGTACCCTATAAAATATCGAAAATCAACCACCCTGTACATAAAAAGTTATAAACATGTACAAGTTGGGTACACGCGTCCAGTTAATCTGCCAGAACTAATTTCAACGGCTTTGTAGGGTTTCTTATATTACCCAACAAGATTGAATGATGTGATATCTGATGTTGAATGAAGAAAAAAACTACTTCTAAATTCACCTAAGGATACAGAGTGTTTTCGAATTTGATGAATAAGGTTTTCATTGTATTTGTTTTTTTTTTTTTGTTGAATCTACCCGATATTCTCTGTTAAGATGATTATAGACACTACAAATTATTTTTGTAATTCAAATGTTAATTTTACAAAAAAATACAAGGGACCTTTTTTGTTTAAAATGAAAAATGCTATCTGAAATGAATTTTTAAATGGTAAGGTAGTAATAAGAAAAAAAGTTACGTATGAAACAAGTATTAGGGGTGTCCCTTACAACCTAGGGGAAAATCAACAAATTGTTTACTGAGTGCCTTCTCGATAGCAGAAAACGTCTACTGAATTTCGTTTCTGTATCATTTTTGGTATTTCAGAAAAAAATTAAAAACTATTTTAAGCAGTTGTATATACAGGGGATGTTCAAATGAGATTTATATGAAAGACCTCCTAATTTTTCGACCCTGAATATTTGGCACTTATTTATTTACACCCTGTATATGAGCAAATTACCTCTGGGCATCTAAATCTCGCGGACATGGTGAATTTGGTGTATAGCATATATGGAACTCATAGTGAGTTATATTACTGCAAGGATCAGGGTACTGGAATGGGAAATCCAGAGTACAATAAGTCACAATACGATACTTCTGGAGACATTTCCAGTTTCGCCCACAAAAAATAACGAAGAAGATATTATAGACTAATAGCTTGTCACTTCAACACGTTACTTGCAACAATAAATTTTCATAATCATTTAGAATTATAGGAAATTATTTAAAATAAAATTAATACTCCGTCATTCATGAAACATCAAAGAATTTAATATTTTATTTATTGCTTAGTCTATGATTATTTATTAGAAGAAATATTTCAAACTAGTGTTGGTCACATTGTATTGCTAACAAAATCGTAGACTTAGATAAAAAAAAAACCGAAACGATGACCAGCTTAGATAGAAATGTCATCCGGAAATATATGACTACGTATATTAAACATGTGAAGGCACTGTGACGCAGGACAAATGTGTGGATTTGTTAGACAATTATAATTTTAAGTTTATTCTCCGACGTGTCGCTACGAACAGAATACAGTACATATCTTTTTTTCGGTATCCTGCGGGGAATTGGTTGGTGCATAAATTAGAAATTGTCAAAAATGGGAAGGAATTTGATAGGTGTTTGTTCGAAGCAAATTCCAGACAACGACACCGCCTGAATTCTAATACAATACTTAATCATATTTTCATTCGGTTCTTCGCCCTGCTATGATGTTAATAAAAAACAAGATCATAGAAAACACACTGGCACGTGAAAAAATATGAAGTACACTAGTCAATTGTATGTATACAAGGTGCCAGGAATGTGCCTTCTATAATGCTTAAGATATCCCAACAATCGAGCTTCCAATTTGTCGATTTGAATTAACTGTTCAATCAAGTACTTAAGCAAAATGGTCTCTGTAATCTGGACGAATTTTTCCATTACAAACCATATAAAGATTTATAATGTTATCCAATAGACCACGAAAACAGTTTTAGTTTGGTTTAACAGTCAATAGTTTTTGTTATTATTGATTATGTTCAAAATTTTATACGAATAATACTCTAAGGCCCGGTACTTTGAGTCTCGGTTAAAGCTTGATTAACTGATCAGGCGATTAGACTGTACATATACTGATTTATTTTATAATAGTATATTCACAGTCTAATCGCTTGATTAGTTAATCAAGCCTTAACCGAGACTCAAAGTACCGGGCCTAACACTACTACATGGTAAACTGTCAGGGCTAGACGAGATTGAAATTAATAATAAATAATAATAATAATATCTCTACTCCTCATTCTAATTACGAGAATTAGAAGGTGGAGACTTGTGCGGGAGAGGAGGCGGCATATTATTATTAGGCAGGCCGCATTTGCGCCCAGGAACGACTTATGTTGGTAGGCCCTAACCACCATTCAGTGCATGAATGAGGGAAACCTGGAAAACCTCATTAATTAGGGGGGTGGTCAAATGCCAACCGGTGTCAATCTCTCACATTGACCCAAGCCAACATTCTTCCACCCTACCATACCTGCACAGAGAGTGCCAATCCTCCGTACAAGCATAGCTGATCTACGGTCTACCGGCCGCGGGAATCCAACCCGGGCAGAAATTTGCACACGATTAAAGGACTGACGTCTTAAGCCGTGCGGCTATCGACCATATAATTGGAGCTAAAAATAACCTAATTTAGTATGCATAAATTTTTTAAAACGGCGCAATTTTTTAAATTTTTGTGTTAATACTTATTTATTCGAAAGGCTATACAAAAATGAAAAAACGCGCCGTAAAGGCTATTTTTGCTCCTTTATTATACTAGAAAATTTAATAAGTTTTATAATGAAAG
The DNA here is from genome assembly GCF_000390285.2 of Anoplophora glabripennis. Lineage (NCBI taxonomy): Eukaryota > Metazoa > Arthropoda > Insecta > Coleoptera > Cerambycidae > Anoplophora > Anoplophora glabripennis. The sequence continues at coordinate 1,057,448 of NW_019416624.1, read as the reverse complement.
GTTCCATTTTCAACTATCAGTTTTATTTTTTTAGTACAAACCTATTAATATTTTTGCGTTATATGATCCACTCCTTATTTTCTTCGGTGATGTTACTGTTTGGTGGCGATTTAGATTGAAAAACTCAATATCAGTTTTATTTTTACTGAGAAATGTAAATTAAAATAATTTTAAAAATTTAGTGTTCAAAACATGAAATATCAGACTCAAATAAACTTTGTTGGATGCTGCTCCTATTTATATTTTTTGTTATCGTTGTATTTCAGAAACTTAAGTTATCAAAAAAATTGTTTGAGAATAATAGTAGGAGAAGTTGGAAATAATACTCTTATATGTTTTGTCCTAATATAAGTCCTACCGTTAAGATTTTGTTATCTATCCATATTTCGAACTTATGAGAGCTTCTGAATATCAAACACCAATATCTTTGAAAGGAAATTATTCTGACGACTAGTTTTCTAGTTCGAAAAGTTAAAAAAATAAGTAACACAGTGCCATGAAAATATGAATATGTCTGTATTTATATAAAATAAATTGCTGAAAGACTAAACACCTTAAAAAAATACATTATGTCAAATTCGAGAATGGAACAAATATGGCATTAGGAAGATGTTTCCATTTAGTTAGTTTTGTATAATAATGTGAGTCCAGAGCGGATTTCTTTCACCCATGTTCTCAAAATAATTCGATAAACTTTCAAAAAGCCATTCACAGAGCACAAATCTCCCCAGAATTATGAGACCATGGACAAGACACCGCAGATGTCTACGCCGTACATCGGAAGGCGTAGAGAAGGAAATCAGAATTACGCGCATGTTTCAACATTTTTGCGAAATTTTCCCCACTAAGTCCCACTGCTTGTAGCCAAACACCATCAACCTCAGCATTTTTTTAGTAGAAGTAGGCAAAGAAAATTGCTGTACAAAAAAAACTAGATGAGATTCCCTTCAAAATGATGCATTTTTAAAAGTTTTTGGACTAATATTGACTGAGTTATAATATTTTTTAGATTTTCGGCGTTTTTAACATAAATTAGGTAGAGTCAAAACAATAAAAAAATCTTATTTTTGCTTTTTTTAAAATTGTTTATTAACGATTTTTTGCATAAAATTTTTCTTTTATTTTTTTTAAAGCCATTTCGATGAGAAATTCAATTATCTATAAAATTTTTCCTATGAACTATACCGAAATTTTGCTTGGTTTTCGGACTATATTTAAAAAACTGCAAAAGTGCATTTTCACCCCTTCAATTTCAACCCTTTAATTTAATAACTCCCCGCTTTTTTTTATTTTCAATGACCCTTCGAACAAGTCATGTGATAAAAATCCTTGAACGAATCTTTTCTTTTTTGCAAAAAATGAGAATTAAAACGTATATGGGTAAACGCGACGAAAATCGAAAAATTGGCTAAGTTTGAGCGGCCATATATCAAAATTCTCATCCAAAAATACTGTAGAACCTCTTTTTTTGAAGGAAATTTTACCTACTTTTTTTTATGAAGCAATGCTATATTTACCTATCTTTACTTAAAAAAAACTAGAGGTAAAAAGTAAAAAAAATTCAAATTGTTTATTAACGATTTTTGCATAAGATTTTCCTTTTAAATTTTTTAAATAGGCCATTTCGATGGGAAATTCAATTCTCTAAATAATTTTTCCTATGAACTATAGCGAAATTTTGCTTAGTTTTCGAACTACAATAAAAAAACTGAAAGGGGTGCATTTTTACCCCTATCTTCAATTTCCACCCTCTAATTTAATAGTACTCCGCGTATTTTTAATCTAAAATGACCATCTGAACGATTCATGTAATAAAATACCTTGAACGTCATAGCTCCTTTTAAAATCCTATAGTCAATAGCCTGCAAGGCCGGTTATCATCAATCAGAATCATTTTAAAATGGGCGTTTTTCCAGGAGACCAAATCCAATGCGGACGCTACTATACGACTCTTGCGGACCTAGAGTATAGTGTGTTGAAAAGTCAACCCAAGTACTCTACAGCTTATTAACCATTATGTACACTAATACACTGCATCTCTTTTTGCATTGTACATACTTAGACATTATTACTCCTTTTATTTACTGTAAATTGATAAAAATTCAATAAACCTGACAAATTTTACAAATTCAACACTGAGTTAAAAATTTATTACAAAAATTTAAGGAGCTTTACAATCCCACAGTTTTCGTAGCTTATACTCATATAATCCTAGAGTTTCTGAACTTTCGACGAAGGTTCCGTGGGATATATGCTCCCAAAGCTTCCATACCAGGCACTTTACAAAAAACCTAACAAATACAAGCCCCTAAAGCTTCCATACCAGGTGCTCTAAGGAGATCTCACAATGCAAGCTCTTAATGCTTCCAAATCAGGTAAGTTCAGCGGACCCCATACACATTTAGTGCTCCAGCCAAGCCAAAAGACAGTGATAGAAAGATATCAGAGTGTTAAACTCAACAGCGCTAATAAACAAAAAGTGGCAAGTGCGATAACAGACGGCTCAGTAGAAAGATTTACACCAAAAATTATCTCAATGCCAAGCCACTGGTCATCAATGTAAAAAGAGTCGTATTCTAATCCAAGCGATTGTTGCGGTTGGTTTAAGGGAGGCGTCCGATCATTCCGGTCACCTTTTTGCAGGAAAGCAACCCATTAACAGTGATATGGAGATACAAGAGCACCTTGACCTACCGCCAAGGGATATAACAAATCATATTAAACGACGATGGGTTTCCAAGTACACCCAGAATGTGTCTAAATCCGAATTTAAAAATTTCGTGTTATTCAAAAAATTTCAAAAACTGATATCTCCAATTCTTCTTCGAGAAATTAATTAATACACACTAAATTAATAAATTTTATTCCAATTTAACTATCTGTGATTTTATCTCTAATACTCCGAAATTGCAATTAAAGCTCTCGACCTTTATATCGAATTAAAGCTCTATGTATGGTCTCTTCAATGCTGTAATGTTAGAGGTTTTGAAGTTAACTTTAAAAAATTCCATCATATTCGTTTTCCAGGATAATCAATCATCTTGAAGATATATTCTCCAGTATTGAAAATAGCAATGAATTTTTTACATTTTTACAAAATTCGGAACAACTGTGGTTGCTCTAGCTGATACTGTGTCTCTAAGAATTAAAAAGTTACCCATGTAAGGGGACAGAAAATGTCCACCCCTTACACCTACTGAGACATCTAAGTGCGTGCGTGTATCCGGTTTTCTCGTAAACCCCGATATTAATATGGCGACAAGTCGATGACACTGGACGGTGTAGGCCGCTTAGACAGCGAGATATTGTGATGCACTATCTAGATTGTGTTTCTTATAAATTACTGGTATTACTGTGTCTGCTACAAGAACTAGTCACTGAACCGGCTGTGCTTCATGCGCCTTTTCAGGCGCTACAGTTAATCGGAAGAAATAACGAGCCAAAGACAATAGGAAAAACTTATCTTATTCTTGTTCGAATCGATTGTTTGTATATCGGCTAAACAATACACGTATCGGATATTCGATCTTCTGATGCGATAAAAACGTCTCAAATCGAAGTGTATTATTATTATCATCGTACATGCTTTTACTTATTTATGCTTACTTTCTTCAATTTAAAATATGTAACTGGACGATAATATTCTTTCATTATGCTACTGAAAATATTAGAGGAATTGTTTGAAATAATACTAATCTAAAAAAATGGTTTCTTTATTTACTGGTTTATTTTGTCAATATAGTGAAAAAAATTTAAAAAATCATTCTTCCGAAAGAACCAGTAAAAGATCATTTTGTGAAGATGAGTTTACTTTACAAAAATTCTTACATTGACTAACATAAGCAAAAAAATAAAAATACAAAAATAAACACCATTTCAGTTAGTTAAACCATCCAAAAGCAATCTGTTTTAGTTCTCAAAATTAGGAATGTTTCTTTATGAAATTTTTGTGATAGTTTCGAATTTGTTTGTTCATCAGCTTCCATACCTAGAGAGAGATATCATATGGTATTTTGTGTTTGCGAAAATTTTAACTTCTTAAATTTCCGCTTTTTTACGTAATGTGTGTGTTCGCCTATTCTAATATTTATAGGTCTCACAAACATAGTATTTTTTCATTTACAACGTATCAGATACGCGCTAATGGAGGTATTTATTGATATGCGATTGGCAGCATTGCATTGCACACAACCTCCCCGGTAACCACATGTTCTTGGATTGCTGATATCTCACTTAGTTTTCGTGATATTGTCAATTGAGTATAACGTGATTAAGTGTTAGTGACGATTTTTGAAATGTGAGATTTTCTGGAACAACGATGCAACCTAGTAAATAGAGGCAATGATAAGAATCGGTCAAGTTCTGCCCGACTCTGCAAATTTCTGTACTATCTTAAATAATTCCAATAGGTTTGTATTTGATATAAATACACTTCTAAGGCTGTCATTCTGCGGGGGAAATAGTCCAGATGGCAATATCCGCGTAAGATCGGTTAAAACTTGTTCACCCTCTACGTAGATTCTTTGAAATCGATCCATGTTCAACCAACTCCGAAACTCTTTGTAGTGATGTTAAATAACTCCAGTAGGCTTGCATTTAATGCAAATACTCGTATGAAGCAGGTATTTTCCAGAAGAAAATGTTTCACGCTTAATATCGTATGAAACTTGTTTATCTCGGAAGGTATACTTCGCAAAATTGATTGCTTAGTGTCGCTTTATCTAGCTATGGTAACTGATTCCAGTATGTTTGAATTGGTGGGAATAAACATCGAAAATGGGTAAAATGTTCCAGTGAGGTAGGTCCTTGACTTTGAAATCATTTATAACTGACGTTGGGTCCCTGATTTAGATATTTTGATTGTCTCTCCGAGATTCTGCAACGTCATGACTACGGTGTTGACAGTTCCTTTCACCCGGTAAACAAACTGGACATGATCTTACGGACCTAAGATACCCTAGTCATATTTTTTCATTCGTTAGCGGATTTCGTGTCTGCATTCTCAACGAGTAGAAGCCTTCCGAAGACCGTTGAGCTTCCTGGAAAAGAATTCTAGAGGCAGCGGAAATCAATTACCTTCAAGAAGCCTATCTTCTAAGATAGGTTTCTTGAAGGTGATATTATGCATACAGAGTACGCGCCTAAAGTATGGAATCAATTCAGTAAAAACGAAACAATTTTTTTTTTTTGGGAAAAATCCTCGAACAGGTCGATTTTTAATTTAAAAAATACATAATTTAGCATAAAAGGCGATTTTCAACCGTCATTTGTTTTCTAGTAATGACGTCATCGACATTTTTTTTTAAATAGCAACCCCCTATTTTTTTTCTTGATTTTGAAAGAACATTTCATTGTCGATCCGACAGTATTAAAATGTTGCCATCTTACATAGGAAAGTTTTCGAGTAAATGATGATTGAATGATAGAAAACCCAAATCAATTAAAATAAAGCAAAAACGTTATCAAATTTAGTTTTTCGAAATGCCTGAAGTTTTTTATGGATCACGTAGGTGTACATCTTTCAAAGTGTCACTGTCATACCGACTTTCTAAGTATTGTAAGCGATATAAAAATTATTGTTGAATTTAAAGTATTATGGCACATGTAACTGTCACACAAAGAATTGAAATTTTAATTCTTATCGGATGCGGGGATAAGACTAGAACGCAACAGGAAGTTTGCGATTTATTTAATGAAAAACATCGAGATTGCCCTATCAGCCAATCAACAGTCAGTAAGATAGAATTTAAATTTAGAGAAACTGGTAATGTTGTAGATATTCCAAACCCTGGACGTCCAAGCGTTAGTGAAGATGACAAACAGAACATTTTGATAAGTATGGTAGATAATCCTCATAATACTTCACGATTTGTTGCATTAAAAAATGAAATTAGTTAGACCACAGTACGTATCCTGAGAAAGGAAAAATATCATCCCTACAAAACTCAACTTGTGCAGGAACTCAATGAAGACGATCCCGACCGCCGCTTACACTTTTGTGAAATTATGATGGATATATGTCAAGTTAATAGAGATTTACACCGGTAAATACTTTTTTCAGACGAGGCCACGTTTTGTCTGAATGGTGCAGTGAACCATCAGACTTGCAGGTATTTAAGTCGGGAAAATCCTCATTGGATGGCAGAGACACATACCCAACACCCACATAAATTAAATGTGTGGGCTGGAATAGTTGACAACAGAATAGTAGGGCCTTTCTTCTTTGAAGGAACCCTTACAGGAGAAAGATATTTAGAGTTTTTACAAAATGACCTTGTTCCAGCGCTTGCAGTAATTTTTCCTAACGATAATGACCCTAGTATTCCTGATGACACCATATGGTTTCAGCAAGATGACGCACCTCCGTACTGTGCGCGCCCTGTTCAAGATATTCTGGACAATTATTTTCCTAGACGAGGACCGATGGAATGGTCCGCGAGATCCCCAGATCTTACACCCCTGGACTATTTCTTATGGGGCTACTTAAAATTCAAAGTGTACGTTAATAGACCACATAATTTAGAAGAAGTCCAAAATTGTATTATAGATGAAATACACAGAGTTACCCCAGAAATAATTTATAATGTGCAAGAAAAATTTCTACACAGACTTGCGTAATGTCAAGAAGTCGGTGGGTGGCAATTCGAACACTTAATTTAGGTAGAAAACTTAATGAATTGTATTTGCTTGACATAGGAATTATTATTTTTCTAATGAATAAAATTTCCGTTTTCTAACATTCAATCGTCATCTACTAGATGACGTCATTACTAGAAAACAAATGACGGTTGAAAATCGCCTTTTATGCTAAAATATATGTTTTTTAAATTAAAAATCGACCTGTTCGAGGATTTTTCCCAAAATAAAATGGTTTCCTTTTTACTGAATTTATTCCATACTTTAGGTGAGTACTGTATACCCACATAGCTCACTGGAACATTTTCCTCAGAAAATGCCGGGTTTCCATGTTTATTCCCACCAATTCAAACATACTCGAACTAGTTGCCATAGCTAGATAAGAGGGACACAAAGCAATAAATTTTGCGAAGTATACTTTCCAAGGTAAACAAGCATGTATTAATNTAAAATATGTATTTTTTAAATTAAAAATCGACCTGTTCGAGGATTTTTCCCAAAAAAAATTGTTTCCTTTTTACTGAATTTATTCCATACTTTAGGTGAGTACTGTATACCTACAAAGCTCACTGGAACATTTTCCTCAGAAAATGCCGGGTTTCCATGTTTATTCCCACCAATTTAAACATACTCGAACTAGTTGCCATAGCTATATAAGAGGGACACAAAGCAATCAATTTTGCGAAGTATACTTTCCAAGGTAAACAAGCATGTATTAATAATTGGAACATTTTCTTTGAGAAACTACGTGTATTTGCATCAAATACAAGCCACTGGAGTTATTTAACAAAGCCATTTTAAAGAATCTACGTAGAGGCTGAACAAGTTTTATCTGATCTTACGCGGATATTGTCATCTGAACGATTTTTCACGCAGAATGATCTTAGAAGTGTATTTCTATCAAATACAAGCCCATTGGAATCATTTGAGATAGCTACAGAAATTTCTATAGTGAGGCAGAAATTGAGCGATTTTTACATTGTCCTTTTGCGTGTAGCTGGGGAAAACTTTTATGAAAACGTTTCATCTTTTGAAATAAGCTTACGGAGATGATGCTCTGGGTCGTACGTACTGTTACGAATAGTTTTCACGATTTCAAACTGGTCATCAGACAATTTAAGATGATCCTCGATCAGGAAGGCCTTCGACTTTTATTGATGACTCCCACGTTCAGAAAGTCAAAGATGTGGTGCGTGCAAATTATAGAAGAAGCATCTCAATTGGATCATTCCATAAAATTTTGACAGAAAAATTGAACATGTAGCGAGTTGCAGTAAAATTTGTTGCTGGTTTGATAACCGATCAACAGAAAGAAAATCGTGTGGACGTTTGTCGGCGACTCCTTGAACAATTCAATGACGATGAAACGTTCATTCAAAGGATCATAACGGGAGACAAAAGCTAGACTTATGACTGCGACATTGAGACAAAGTTCAATCATTACAATGGATAGGCAAAGAATCTCCATGCCCCAGGAAAGGACGTCAGTGTCGATCCAATGTCAAAGTGAAGCTCGTTGTTTTTTCAACTCTGATGGAATTGTGCGTTTTGAATTCTTGCTTCAAGGTGAACCAGTGAACTGTGTGTACTATCAAGGCGTTTTACAACGGTCACGTTGAGACTAGAGACAAAAAGATACTAGAGTTATGGATTACTGTCCTTTATCACCCTCCTTACTCGCCCGATCTGGCTCAGTTTTCAGGCTGTTGATGACATCAAAGTAAATTCGTACAGACTTTAAAGGTCATTTCAAATGAAACTATCCGGGACTGCTTCACGAAATGGAAACACCGCTAGGAAAAGTACTTTGAAGGAGACAAGAACCAATAATGTATAAAATTAATTATAAAGTCTAAAAAAAATAAAGTTCGGTTATTTACCGAACAGACCTCGTATGCTATAAACGCATTCTTTCAATTTTGACTGTTATTATTTGGACGTGTTTCTGATTTCATCACGTGTTTCCCATTTTGAGAAAATCAATTTGGCTCCATACGATTATTTAATTACCTATTTGTTTATCAAAATACACATAAATATATTTTTTTAACTCGTAAGAATATTGTTGCTCTTACGCAAATATCAGGAATTATAAAATAACACATTTAATCAATTTTTTCAAGGATTTTAAATATATTCTAATATATTTTGTTTGTTCTTGATAAATAACGGAAAAGGCCCTTTTTCTTTCGACCAAAGGCAAAAATAAAAACTTTTTAATTGACAAACCCCTGTTTAATAAATAATTTCATGGCGCTCGCTCCCGAGCAGCCACTTGTGAAAAGAATATTCCCGCCTTTCATTTCGTTTGATTTCCTTGTTCCATATTTCTAATTATATTTTTCTTTTAAGAAGTCTTCGATGCTATTATCGCCCTCCTGCGCCGTAATTTCTTTTTTATCCAACTTTTCCTTTGGGTAGGAAACAAATTTGCCTTTTGAATTTCTCCCGTATGTATCTTTTCATGGGCGACGGATCCTTGTCGAGCATTCACGTAGATAATGAGCTTAGCGTTTGTGCCCCACGTCGTTATTTTTAAGAAATTGCATATATTGTGACGCGGGGGGTAAATAAAAAACATTACAATGGCAAACCCCGTGGTGGCAATTAAGCTGTCCGAAACACTCCCGCTATTATGTCGCGCTGACTTATCGCGTTGTTTGTTCGGATAAGGAGATAAGTTTTGGGTTACCAGGACATAAAATTTTAACGATATCGCAAGTACATGTACCTAGTTGTTTCAAATGTGAAAAATCATAAACAACGAAACTACGATTACTGAATTGTCAAAATAGTTCGAATACAATTTTTGCTTTAGGTATTCCCATAAGAATAATCTAATGGGGACAAGTCGGGTGCCCGTGTAGGCCAAGGTATTGCTCCCTACCGTCCGATCCACTTGTTCTGAAAGTGAACGTCAAGCCAGTTTCTCACTAGAAGTGTGGAATGTGTAGGGTACCCGTCTTGTTGAAATATTAGTTTTCTTCTGAACTCTAAATTTTCACTATCTAGTTGTGCCAAAACTGAATTAAAGAGAATTTCTAAATACGAATTGTGATTAAGAATTTTTTCCAAAAAGTAAGGACCAGTTATTTAAATTTTTTAAATTTTTTACTATTAGTTATGAATCGAAAATTTAGATTATCTTTATGAAAGAATCTGTTTTCAATCAGTTTCTCGCTCATTGTTAAACAAAAGTCCAAACGACAACCATCATTTCCATCAAGCAATTTATTATTAAACACTGGTTTGAATGGATAGATTTTGTTGTATACTAAAATTCTTTGAAAACGAGATCTGCTAATATCTATGTTTTCTGATCTTTTCCTGAGTGACATATTTGGATTGTCTTGTACAGAGTTCATAACTATAACAGTAGCAGCATCGTTATCATTGAATTTTTTTATCTTTTTAACATTCTTTACATCACTATAGATATCGAATTTTATAATTAGCTTGTGAATTGCTCTACGAGTTACATTTACATTTGACTACTTTTCATTAAAAATTTGAATTGCATATCGATATGAAACATTACCGATTCCATAACATTTCACAAGATAAATTCGTTGCTCCAGGATTAGCAACATTATTAATAAAAAAATATTGGGTGGGAAAATTAAAAATAAATATGTTGACTTTGATATTGATAAGGAAATATCCATGGTAATTATATGGTAAAATAGTTAAAAGTTGCGGCGTCTTTTTATTTGCAAAATATGATTATGGTTTTTTCTGACTAAACCCGGTATTTAAGCATCTCTCGAGTTCTCAAACAACTTTGTTAAAAACAGTTTTTAACGAAAACAAAAATTAAAGGCACTTTGCTTAACGAAAATTTCACATGTTCTATTACATATTTGATTAGTGGCCATGGCTTCCCAAGATAAGCAAAATTTTTTATCAAGAATAACTTTTTCTCGAAAAATCAACAATATGAAAGTTTGCAAGAGTGCGGTACTCCATCTGGGGATACACTGTATTTACATTTAATATTTGACACAATAAATACTTCAAGAAATTTTAGTATATTTAACCATAAAAATGTTGGTGTTCACTTGAGAAAATTTGGCGATTGCTTCACGAAGTCGTTACAACACGGATAATTCTTTGTAACTTTTTCATGCATGAAATAATAACCCTCAGTCTTTTACTTGCTTCACAAAAAAATAATTAACTTAAAGCAACTGTTAATTAAACTTCTTATAAAATAATTAATCGTAGCTGTGAAGCTTTCACTCGACTGCCCATTATAAATCAACAAATTTATTAACTCGGATTTATTTTCTAATGCAATAAACTGTGAGGTGAGGCAACACATAAATCGTAATTACAAGAACGCCGAAATAAATGTATTCAACTGTGAACGGAACTTCCCGATACCGTTTTAAATTTACAGATAACAAAGGGAATATCCTTAATTAACCACGTTTTTAAAGTCGTAAAACCCAGATAGTATGAAAGCAGCTTATAACGACTGTTTCATCCATAAACATCAGCGACTACAATAAAATACCTTCTTTATTGTTTATTAAAATGAGGTTAAGACGTTTACTAAAGGCCGCGCGTATTATTAAATCCGTTGAGTTTCTAAAATCATCTACATATGGTTCGGACAATAATTAAGTAATTTTTATAGTCTTGTGGAGCGCACAATTATTTTTGTGTTATATGTGCTGACGCGAGTATCGAAAACATTAAAAAACTTATATGCGGCAGGCGTATTTCCGTTATCTCTACAAGTGGGCAGTATATTCTGTCTTACATCTACTTCTCCAAGAGTCGTATGATCACAAAGGAAATTTTACGATGTATGTGTTTCCTGTACAATATGTCTGCAACAATAACGTTCCCGAGGAAGGCACTGCTACACGGCGCGTAGTTCGCCACCCTTGGAAAATAAATCCTAGTTCGCTACGGTTCGCTCGTTCAACAATTTTGGAACAATTCTGATTTATTGTTGCAACAATCTCTGTAATATCGTTTAAATACTTGGTGCATTGTTTACAAAATCCCCAAAATCCTGGATCGTAGGACATTTGGCAACAGTCAAAGGGGATAGTCTTTTGTTCATATAATCGTTACTAGTAGAGGTAGTTAGATTGCCTAAAACTTTAGTCTATATAATTTTTTCCGCACTTGAGAGAATGATAAGTAGGCTTAGTGCGGCGCTGAGTTTAACAGGACCGTAGTCAGATTACGAATGAAAATATTAATATGTTTACAGAAAATATGTTGCAACTTAGTACTATTACCAAAGAGCAAGGCTGTAGAGGATAAAAAAATTCCTATATAAATTTAAATGGCACCACTTACCCGATAAACCTTAAGTGTTGAGACAAGGCTTCCGTGGCATATTGAAAGGAGTTAAAACATATTACTACGTGTTTTTCTTCAGTGTAACAGCGACGTTTATTTATCACTTAATATTAACTTATGTAGGGAAAATGACTGGTGAAATGGTGAAATGGTGGTGAAATGACTATTGTGGACAATGGCCAGTGTGAGAAATTGTTGAGGCATGAACTATATATTAATATATTTGCTGGTAACTCCTGATATATACCAGATAAAACTTTACATAGGTTTTCCACAATGGTGTATCCTGGGTTTTTTCCAACATTCTTTGAATTTTTTCTGTTATCGTACTACTCACTGGGCGGTATATTATTGGCATCGTATATATGTATGTTGTTATACATCATCCATTATATCAAATTGTTCATTTAGGGATAGCCCATGTGATTCCAATTTACGGAATTACGGAACTTGGGGTTCTCTAGTTTGTTTAATGGAACATTGCTTAAAAGAAATTCGTCTATAAGTTAATAGAAAAATCTTCAGCGATGGACGAGGCATGGCTCTTCAAATGTCTTGTCACTTTAGTTCTGTAACAAGAATTTATAATGCATTCATAGTTCACACACATCACAAAACAGGTCATTTCCTTTAATACGTATGTCCTTGTAACATTCGGGATCACTGTCAAACCACATTTGAAATAATTCCCGTCTATTTCTTTTCTCTTTTGGCATTTTATTTTACATTTTCCCCCCAACTAATAGTTGTTAATGTAAATTATGTTTACAAACGGCGGATACAATTTACAGCAGACGTAAAAAAGAAAGGTATCGACGCGACGACTACTACAAGATTCCGTAAATAACTGAACAATCCAAGACGCGCGTCAGCTGCGAATGCCACCAGCCCTCGCGCCGGTTCTGTTAGACTCTACACGTGCACTAAGCGTAGTGATAAGGGGGTACAACGTTGTGTGAATATTTTTGTGTATACTGTTCCTATAAGTACGCACTACACCACGAGGATTTTGGTTATTATAGGAGATACAAAGTTGGTTAGCCGAAAGAGAGAGGCATTTTAAATTTATATTTTATTAGGACACTTTTTAGGGAGTATTTAAATAATTCATTATATTTATGTTCAAGTTTTTCATATACCAAAGACTGAAGTGTATTTATTTACATTCTTATTAGACACCGATTCACATTTTTCACATATATAAACTTATTTTTTAAGACATGGGCTTAAAGTTTTGAACATACATTGAATTGAAATTTTGTGCACATGATACGTATTTGTTACAGTTTCCTTAAAAATTATAGCGCACCACTGGACAAATACATTTTTTTTATCATTTTTGTTTGTCAGTTTCGTTTTGGGCGAAAGTGATTACTTTTTTGCTTAGCTTTGAACATTTTAGAACAAAAAAAATTTGTACAGACTATAATATGTTTGGATCAATTGAAAATTATAAGGAGTTGTTCACAGTAGCATATAAAAAAAAATTTTAGAACAAAAATAATTTGTAAAGACTATTTGTTTCATAGTCCAGTTATTATAGACATGAAACAGCCTATTTCGGGAAAAAAATACTATTAGAAGTTTATCTGCGGAATATTGTTCGAAAACGTGTTATAAACAAAATATCAAAAAATCAACTCGAGACTGATTGGGAAAATTTATTTAAACAATGGTCAAAGATATGGAAAGGTGTTTTTTTGACTCGCGTAAAAAAATTGTTATTTATAGCGAAAAAATGTTTATACAAAAAAGGTAGGTATTAAATAAGCCCGTAAAATGAGACAAGTCCGAGTAAATTCCAATAGTTTGTTTATGCGCGAGAGCTCAAAAATGGTCTAAAATAGACTAATATTAATAATAATAGATTAATAAATATTAAATAAAAAAAAATGATCAGCTTCTAATCAACATAGAACAATTTTTTTTAATTCGAAGAAAAATCGTACTAACTAAACTATAGAGCAGGGGTCGGCAAGTAATTTTAGGTGGGGTCCGGATACTTTTAAAAATTTTTAACGAGGTCCAGAAAAAAAATTCATATTTCTTACAAATTTTACATACACATAATTGTAAAATACTAGAAAAAATTATTTTAAATAATTTATTTGAGTAATTTATACTTTCAAAAAATTTTTGGCGGTCCAGTATTTTACCTTCCGCGGTCCGGACCTGGACCGCGGTCCGCNAACAAATTAAATTTGAAAAATTAAATTATCAGTAAATGCATATATCAATACAACTATTTAGGTACAAAAACAACTAATGATCGAAACTCTACAACGCCTTTGAGCTTGGGAAAAATCAATTGAAAATAGCATCTTAGATACCAAATTCCGCCAACGCAAAACTAATGAAGCTTTCGGGCTGAAATTTTTACCACTTATTAAGGGTACAAAAAGTCTAAAAAATCCTGAATTATAAGTGTCTGCGATGAAAATTGCATTAATTATTATTAGCAATTGAAGAAAACGGCCATTTTCGACCATTTTTGAGCTCTTGCGCATAAACAAATTATCGGAATTTAATCGAACTTGTCTTATTTTACATATTTTAATACCTACCTTTTTTGTATAAACCTTTTTTCTCTATGAATAACAGTTTTTTACGCGAGTCAAAAAACCACTTTTCCATAACTTTGTCCATTGTTCAAATAAAGTTTCCCAACTAGTCTCGAGTTGATTTTTTGATATTTTGTTTATAACATGTTTCCGAACAATATTCCGTAGAGGAATTTCTAATATGTAGTATTATTTTCCTGAAAAAAGCTATAATGGTTGGACATGTGGATGGACTATCATAAAATTTTAGTTGTAGCCACTCATAATAGGTAATACAGGAAAATTTCACCCAACCGACTTGACAGACAATGATACATTATTAAGTGAAATTGAGTGAAAATAAGTCCAATTTTTCTTACAGTGTATCATACCTTATATCTCTATAATCCTAAGAAAGCGGTCTGTCCAAATAGTGTTCCACTTACATAGAAGACATTTCAAATACTGTTTTGTCATGACAAGAAAATTTGTCCTCTTTCATAGCTCAATGAGTGTTCAAAAGGAAGCAAATAGAACTAAAAATTAGTAGCACTTTAAAAACTATACATCTAAAATACATCTCTTTGATCAAACGAAGCTTAGGTACCACAAAATCCTTAAACCGGAGATATGGCGAATTAATTATTTATCAATAATTTTCAAGAAATTAAGTAATCCAAAAGCAAAATTTGAGATTGATATATGTATATATATATTATACAGGGTAGGAAAGTACCGATGGTATATCTGAAGTTACGTGAGAGCGATAAAGTAAGCCATAGAAATCCATGCGATAGAGAAGGATGGCTATAATGAAGGCTTTTCTTTGTCACCGCCCGTTTCGCCCTTCCACAAATAAGATCCACTTCTTATTTGTTGAAGGGCGAAATGGGCGTTGACTATTAAACGCCTTCATTATAGCCATCCTTATCTATCACATGGATTTCTAGGGCTTACTTTATCGCTCTCACGTAACTTCTGATAGACCATCGGTACTTTCCTACACTGTATAGGTAAGTACTTTAATCTGTAAAAAATCTTGCAAATCAGCTTTAAGGTAACAATTAAGTTAAGTTAACAAATATTCCTTGCAACTCAAATTGCGTGTTAATAACCTTAGATAGATGTTGAATTAACTACTCTATGATTTTTAGGAATAAGTGGATGGAACAAAACAGTAAATTTTAGTTTTTAGTGAGTATCTACTCTGCAGTAAATCAACTAAAATTATTATTTTAATTGGACGGGCTAGCATCAAAGCAAGCTTTTAAATAGTTGTGTATACTACCAAAATATCACACACTGTATCAAGTTACTATTTAATTAATATTTAATTTAATGATATATTATCCCATATTTCTGATTAATAATAACTATTTTTGAAAAACTGGTAGCAGGTGCTAAATGATATTAAGACTTATTTAAAACTAATTGTAAGCTAAAGACGAATTGACATTTTCTGTGAATTTGAAATATCTTACTACCAGCAGATGAGCTTACTGATAACAGCTGCTTAATTATTTCATAGCCAATAAAGTAGCGAGTATTTATGTTAAATTCTTTTCACGTCATCGTATACAGATTTATATCCCGACTAAAATTTATCTAAATTTTTTATCTTTAATGAAACTTTAATATCAAGTTATTTATATACATACAAAACTGTCAAAACTAAGGAGAAAGTCAATTCGAATGTTGTTTACCATGTTTACTATTTTCAAGACCATTTTTGCTTATTCTTTACAGGAAGAAGTCAAAAATAGATAGAATAAAGTAGAGTGACAAGAAGAAAGAACAGTTGGTCCTTCTTATTCGTTTGAGCCCGAAAATAAATATTGACACCGAAATTATTTTGTATGGAAATTTATTTCAATTGCCATGATTTTTCGGGTTGTATATTATACAGGGTGTTCGGAAATAGTGGTACTTCCCTTTGAGGGTAGATTTGTTGACTCAAAATAAGACAAAAATTTCATATAAACATGGGTCCGCAAATCCACCCTCTGGGAGGTAGACGCGTTTGAAGATAACTTTTAATAAATGGGTTTTTGCCAATAACTTTTAACTGCTTTGAAGGAAAAGAATCAGTTTTGGACGATAAAAGTTATTGATAATGCCAACAGTGGAGAACGGTGAAACATTTGAAATTATTGAATATGACCAGCAAGAAGGCTATTACGGAATGTGTCAGACGATCATCATTACCTCAGGAAGGGTTCCGTACCTAGCGACCTAGAATCAAAAACAAGAACTGAAATAGATACCAGGGCGGACCTACGAGTTTTGAATACGGTTTCACCCCCACAGAACTTAGCCCGAGAGCAAGGTAGTCAAAGATGCTAGGAAGGAAGCAAATAAAGAAACAATGTAAATCCTTATCTGGCGATGACCGAGCAGCTTAAACCGAAAAACCATAGCACAGGCTTCGGAGGCTTTAAAATCACTAAGAAAATCATTTCGTCATTCAGAAATCGAAGAAATTTTATTTTCTACCAATCAGTAATGATTATGGACAATGGCATTTGATTTGGCAAAATTTAAATGAAATTAAATGATCTAGGTATGGAAATTGACTATATATGATGCAAGTCAACTGTGCAAGTCATTATCAATTCTTGTAAGCCAAATTAATTTTATTTTTATTTATTTATATTTTTTCATTTCATTGTAGTAAAGAGTTTGTCAAATCGAGATTTATTGGAAATATGAATATTACAAAATTTAACCACCGTTTTGCCTTTACATATTGAAAATGCAAATGTATAACAATTTTGACTCCATTCAGCATTGCAGTTTTTTACTAATCTACTGACTTGATTGATTGTTAATTTAACGGCTACTGCATAAATATTAAACTTGTAAGGAGTCTGGGGAAATAGCGACTACAAGTTCTGCATGAGTTGATGCAATTTTTAATAACCAAGTGTTCGTACAAGATGAACTGCTTTGGAGCCAGATAAGACACCATAATTGTTTGATTTAATTGGCTATTGTTAAATGCGGCTAATAATAAGATGTCGATAATAATTATTGTTACGCAAGGTGATTTATAATAATGAAAGTCAATTATAATAATAATACGTGTGGATTTTTTCATACCTTGCCTACCATATTTGACGTTGAAGCTGCTGGCATTGTTTCTTTTCAATTGAGAGGAGTGACGGATGAACGTACCTGAAAAAATGAGGTGTAAATATTATACTGGCGATAAATTTATAGTCGGCTTCAGATGATATGGTCACTTGCCAAACGTTCGTCAAACACAAATATGTCGATGTCAATTTTTGCAAATATCTGAAGCACTAAGTTGTATCATACATACAATATACAAATGTGAAATATGAAAACATGATAAATATTCCTAAACGCTTCACCGCAAGAGACCTGCGAAATTGTTGGGGTGGATTTTTCGTCAGGCCTTACTATACACGATGTGTATAATTCTCAATAATTGTCTACATGTCACCCGGTTTCTATTTTTTATGAGAAAAATCTATTATAAATTTCAATCTGTGGAAATAAACACTGCTGATGTGGTCGATGGAGCAGATGTTACGTACATTTTGGTGATGTGCCATTTGCATAGCTTTGGCGAATATTTGGCAACTGAAGACAAGCGAATGTAGCGATATGTAGCATCCACACGCTGCGACATTTGTTTACGTTTGCCAAATATTTGACAAGTGACTGCATCATCTGGAACCGACATAATAACGAAGCTTAATATTAGTTGCTTTGGAAGATGGGATTTATTAACGCTTACAATTCTCTTAACATAATATTCGAGGGAAAATATCAATTATACTTTATTTATGAATATTGACTCAACCAAACACCCATTAGCAATAAAATAATAGGTATAAAGTCAATTAAATAAACAATGAAATAAATGATGGACAGATGGTTAAATTGGAGCAAAGTTATGTAGTTTGGTGGTGGCTCATGTAGTCTTTTTGGTCCATTTTTTATTTCCTCGCTCAGCAAAATTATGCACAATAGTCTTTATCTACAATGGCTAAACTATCAGTTAAAATGCAAAATTCAGCAATTCACGAACATTTCGTCTGCAGAAAGCGCGAACAAATTTGTTACAAAATTCCCTTTAAATTTTATGTGTAAAATGTATAACTGTTTCAGCGACATTCACATTCTTAGATGCAGCCTTAATAGTCTTAAATCATGTTTTAAACATTAATTTTATTATTTTCTGTTAGACAGACTTTTTTGGTTCAATATTTTTTATTATTTTAATATATAGTATGATATATTAATATCATTTTGCATATTCCTGTTCTATATATAATAGGGTGTAAACTTATAAAATAGAGCATTATCAAATAAATAAATAAATTACTTTGGAAAGTTTTTGACAAATACAAAACTTAGGAATTTGAAGATGTTTTTCGGTTATATTTGAAGAATTACATGCATAAAATTGTTTCTTTTTTTTTTCGACAACGAGTTTCAGCGACCATCATAGTTTATTATATTTTTAAACACAAACTTACAAATAAAAAAATATATACAAGTGAATTCCTCTTTCTCTTCATAGTTCAATGGTGTGTCAATAATTAGTTGATGTTTTAATGTCATTTATCTTGAAAGACAAAGTCTTTAATCAAAAGCCTTTATAAATAAGCAAAAATAACAGCAAAGTTTAATGAGACTATAACCCATCTTAAAATAAAAATTATAATGTTTAGTGGAAGAACTCGACAGTCTTTCCAATGCCTATATTCTTGTGAGGTACGGTTATGGTTATTGGTTTTCAATATCTGCAATTTTTTTTAATTGCAGAAAAATTATAAACATCAACATATCCTGGTACAAGGAAACTAATGAAAATAAGATATATTGAGAAAGATGTGAGTATTTTAAGATCTGTAGCAGGACTAAAGAAGATTGACACTAAAAACGAAACTAAAATGTCAACATTTTATGATAGTTTTCGAACTATTGAAAGTCTAAAGGAATCGTACAGGATCAAAATTATTTTGAAATTGTACCTTGGTATTCCTAAAACAATTAAAGCGTTCTAATGATATTTCGTCAATTTAACACTCCGTATTGAGGAAACTAGTGGCTTTATATCCCTTAATTATTAAGACTTTCTAGTCTAAAATAAAGCTTCCACATGGACTTAAAAATACTCTGTTTAATTATTACATTATAGAATTTTATAAATACGTATTTTAGTACAATTTTGCTTCTCTCCCTTCCCTGTTTTGCATATCCGACTATTTCCAAGCTGGTGTATTTATTTTCAAGTGCCCCGGAACAAATTACCGCAGTCTAAACCGCCGTCTCTACCATAGAAATTGATAAGTTGTCGAATTATAATCCCTGTTTCAATTACACCGTTCAATTTATCATGCAGACAAAGTTTTCCGATGACAAGTACGAAACTTTGTTTTATCGTTAGACACATGTCTGCTACCGATTCAATACCAACAAACGGTAAGGCGTTCGATTAGAAGTTTTCCCCGGTTCGACAATAATTAATTGTGTCTTGTCACAGATATCCACGTACAGATTGGAATGAAAACGTTACAAAAAGAGGCGTTCGGTAACGGACAATCTGTCACGCTTGTTGGGTTATGAATTTGTCAACCGGCGTGGCGCTACCTGGATAAAAAAATTACGGTCGCGTTGTAAAGCTATGATAAAATTTTATTTATAATGAACAGTCAGGTAGCTGTAAAGACATACCTATATCGAATCTCAGTACTATAAAGTTGTTTCCTTTACACATTTGACATTTGAAATCAAGGAAGGGACAACGGATAATTCAACTAAAACTTAACTTTCAGTTAACACTAGAAGCAGAATTTTTTAAGCAAATTGTAGACGATTGTTAGTGTGAAAAGAAAGATAGAAGGAACTTTGGAAATTAGTTTTTACACAAACCGCTTTAATTTCAAGCATATTATATCTATCCTATACTTAAATATCGCAAATGAAATAGTTTTTGAGACATTGCACAATCAAGATAAAGAAACTCAAAACCCTTATTATATCCCAAGTCTCAAAAATGAATTTATAAAATAAGTATAAAATACTTCTTTTTCATGATGGATACACATCGTCCTTTTATTAAAAATCCTTTATCAACGCAACAACTATAGAGTTTTGAAGCAAATTAAAATTATAAACTGCCAAATCAGCTTTGTCATTAAACTATTGTATTAAGTTGGTTCAGTTTACTAATGGAGAAGAGTGCGATATAATTTATGGCGAGTGTAGACAGACGGACTGGAGCTGCAGTAAAATGATATTAGTTACATTTAAAAATTATTGAAATTTTACTTTCAACCTTCATTAAAATCAATAAAGTTATTGTTTACTTTTTATTTTTTAGTTAATTTTATCTGTTGATATAAACACAAACGCACCTATTTTGTTTGTTGGAAAAAATTAATAATAATAAATAAGTAAAACCGCCTTTCTGTTCTAACAATAACAGCAAGTGACAAAATAATGATTGTGCAATTTTTGAAATTGCACTGTATTTTATTATTTGTTTTTTTTTTATTGGATTGTAACCGATAGACAGTTTCCGGTTGCAAACTGCCGGCTTTTCCTAAAATGCCATACATATTTTATGACTTAAAAATACCTCAATTCCGCCTCACACTTTGAATACACCCCTGCGGCAACTTCCTTCCGGTTGGGGTGCAAACAGTGAAGACTTACGTACCTAACTCGTGTTGAATTACCTCGTCCCGTCACCAGACAATAAGGATATTGCTCGGAAACAGCCTATTTTATTCCCAATTACTAACACAATTTCTGTAAATTGATTGATATTTTGTTATGGCTCGTTTCCTCCTTCTGACAAACTGCTGCTTGCCGGGGATAATCTAATTTAAAATGGTTTTGAGAATAACTCTTATAAATCTCTAAATATATTTCAATTCTGAGATTTGCAAAGGCAAAAGCAATGCACAGCTTTTAATCATTACATGATTTTAAGGAAAATAGCAAATAAATAAAAAAAATAGAATATTTCACTTAGACAATACAGGATGTAAATAAATAAATGCAAAAAAATCAGGGGGTTCCCTGTGGAAAAATAAGGTGGGTCTTTCATATAAAAAAAATATAATTTAAGCATCACCTGTGAAGATAAAACCACTAAAGAGGATGACAAAAAAGTAATTTTTTATTTTTTATTTTTTTTGAAATACCATGAAGGGACAGAAATGAAATTATGTAGTGTGAAAACCATGAAGAGAAAATCGCTAAATATCTGATATAGTTTATTTAATTTGCATGCGCGGTTCCTTGCTACTCGATCGGTGATTGTAAATCACAAATGTTTATAAAACAAAGTATGAGTTCATCGATGGGTAGCATAGGAGCGGGCATTGACTAATAAGCAGTGGTTGTATTCAGGTCGAAAATATTAAAGTTATTTCAATCAGTTTTACCTAAATCTTTAATTTTAAAAGTAAACCAAATATTAGTTTTTAACAGTAGACAATTTCTGCTATCGGGAAGGTACTCAGTAAACAATTTGATGATTTTGCCTTACGGTTGTAAGGGAATAAAATAGAATAGTAATATGTTCCGTAACGGATTTAATGTTCCCTATCACAGCAGTAGTTTCAGTTTTGTTTTTATTTCAGTTTTATACAAATTTATATTAAAACAGCTTTGATACAGTGCAATAATCCAATCATTATCGAGATTTAAGTAGCATGGCTTTACTATAAAGACAATTATTATGTTGGCTAAAGTTATGTTCTAAAATATAGTAACGCCGTGATAGGAGATGCGACAAGAATTGACTTGCATCTATCTAGGTATTCGGCTGTTGGTTCGAATTCCACTTCAACAGATTTTTAACGTGAATGTGTCTATCTGTTTATCAGAAGATTGTAGAATAACCTAAGAGTCTGCGGATATATACGAACATTATTTACAATCATAGATTGTTATTTTATCACTTACTTTTTATCATTGAATCATCGTATGGATTCCCAACGGAGCTTATTATTATCTGAATGAAATGATTAGTTCCAATGGTAAATCTAGGTAAGTATATTAACAATAATCAGAAAAATAGAGTGGCCTATAAGATGTACATCGTTGAGGACATAATATCGTTTTCTCTGTGTAACAATGGCGCCCATGTTTTAGAAATTTTGTAGNTTTTTCTGCAAAATCAGTTATAATTATACGTAATTTTCGTATTTATGAAATAAATGCGAATAAATGTGAAATTACGGAAAAAATGCGCTGTAGTTATTGCCATTGTCGCTCAGGAAAGATTTCCCAGCAATGTCCTGTCCATGTGCTGTACAACGAGTTAAATGCCAGCCGCGTAAACAAATCGTCGTTATTCAAAGCAAAAGTACAAACTAAGAAAAATAGATATTAAAAAAACTGAATTTTTTTTATTATAATAAATAATAGTAATTACTATCTTAAATGCATTGTTGTTATTGTAAGAGTTCGCAAACAAAACCACATCCGTAAGCAGCTGTAGTTGCCAACTGTGTGCACTAAACAAACTTCATTAAAATATAGAACAAAATGAAATAAAACTTACCATTCCTAGAAAAATGTTGAAATTGATCCCCATTAGCGCGGATACAGGCATGGCACCGACGCACCCAGTTTTGGCGAATATTTTCCCAAATTCCAGATATTCCCCCAATTGTGTCAGCAGCTTCAAGTATACGGTTTCGCAATTCTTCCACCGCACCGTAGCAATTGGAATATTGTAAACCTATGACTTCAAGTGACTCCAAAGATTCCATTGGAGTTAGATCGGGTGACCGAGGTGGCCACGGCACAGGACCAAAGCGTCCAATCCATCGCTGAGGAAACATTTAATTCAAAAGTTTAGTTACTTCTCGAGTACTGTGTGGGGAAGCCCCACATTGAAGATAAAACATGCGTGCCCGAACTTGTAATGCCACATCGTTCAATAATTCAGACAACCGGTTCTCCAAAAAGTCAACATATGTTGGTCCATTTAGTCGTCCTTCAAAGAAATAGGGACCCACTAGTACATCGTTTATTATGTCAGCCCAAACATTTATCGAGAACCGATGTTGAAAATGAGTTTCCCTAATCGCGTGAGGATTTTCATCGGCCCATATGTGCCCATATGGAAATTTTCTTCAGTACGGGTAAATATCGCCTCATCTGTTACACAAACATAAACAAGAAAGTCTACTTGATTGGCACATTGCCGTAAAAACCATCTGCAAAAACGCATTCGTTGATCACAATCCGGGAGTAAAATCTGTTGAACTGGTTGCAGATGATAGGGGTGCAACAGCTAGCGCCTTAAGATGCGATGTACGGTACGAGATAAAGATTTTCCCACACTGCATCTTCAACATTAAGTTTCACTTGTTGACCACGTCCTTCTCCTCGAGGAATAACACTTCCCGTATCTCGCAGCCGCTGAACGCACTGTAGGATTGTATTTGCACATTGGGGGTGACGTTGTGGCCATCGTTCCCAGTACAACCTAGTCGCCGCGAGCGCATTTTCTCCGGCTGCACCATACACTAACACCATTTCGACACGTTCGGAAATAGTAAATGCATTGTAAAACTATAATAATTTGTGCACAAACTAAAAAATTAAGCAAAGTAAGAAATGTGAATCTCGTTTTTAATGTAATTGGAACACTATTCTTATTTTTTACTTTTTTATAAAAATTACAGTGTCACTATCGTGGAATTACAAAATAAAAACATTTGTCTGGAATCTTTCACTTTTTAACACTGATAGGTCGATGGACTATGCTTAATATTTAATAATTAAGTGAATAATGAATTCAATGTAAATACGAAATCAGTTGACTGCGCACAAAATTTTTGACAATGTAACCTAACCTTCTTTCAGGATTATAGTATTAGATTATACCGACTTAAATTATAAGGTTGCATTTCGGGTCGCATAAAGACATTTCCAAAGTTTTTAATAAGTAACACAGTGTCGGCCTTCATTTTCGTTGAATAAATGAACTTTAATTTACAAAAAAAAAAACGCGAAGATAGAACTTTTTCGTATGACTTTTCTATTACAAATATCATCAGGAAGCTGTAGAGTAATTTTTATAGATTATACACGCCACACCCTGTATGTTATACCTAAGTTAAATTTAAAAATATTGCCCAATATTTTTTATAAAGTAAGAATTTCTTTTATTTTACAATTTTATTATTCTGTTGCTGACTTGAAGTTTTTGGTTTTTGCGAATAAATGCGAAATTTTCGATTTTGGATTTTTGTTTTTGCGAAAATTAAGTATATCTAGTTATATCAAGTTATATCAATGCACGAGACATTATTAAGTAAATTTGAATGAATTTTCAAATTGACTCAATATTTTTAAAGTAAAGTGAAAATAAAGCGAAATAGTTCGACATGTCTCTTCTGAATAATAAAATTTTCGCATCCTTTGATAAATTAAATTTTCTTTAATACTATGGTTACCGAATACATTATAATATGGAAGTCAGAAAAACTTGTAGAATACGAAGGCTCTAAGTTGGAGCAGTTACGCACAAGTGCCCCAGTACAAATTTACATCCAAAGGAATCGGCTGACATGTCTACTTATCTAGCGGCTAAAGAATGTCCTTATACGTATTTAGATTGTGTAGCGACGCACGGAAGAATGGATCCTATGCTACAAAGGAAGCCGACGGATTTTTCTTGTTCTACACAAGACAATGTTACAGATATTACGGGATAGAATACAAACATTTACTTTTAAGTAGACGATTTTCTAAATTGAAGACGTCGCTACCATTTATTTTAATCACAACGGAATCGAGCGGACGTATATAATACCTTTTACGTAATAAATTCTATCGATAAAATCGAATATTTTACTCGGGTTATCTTACGAATTAACATTTAGCTTTCCCACGAAATGAAGATATCTATATTTTTACGAATCGCAGTCATACCGCCGCAATGTCCACACCTCTTATGTTTATCTTTCAACTGTCACTTGACTAACTTGAAATAATTGGTGAAATTGAGTTGCTTAATAGTAAATGGTATTTACAACATTATTCACTTTATTGGAAACTAAAACGAGAGAAACAAAGAGCACGTATTAATATTTAAGTGTTCAACAACAACAAGTTTTCTTTTTTCATCGTCACCATTGTCTAAATAAAATTAATCCAATACATCCAATGGTTATTTATGTTTTTGCGGATATCCATGGCAGTTGTCAATGACTGAACAATTTTCATTTGGTCGTCATATCGTCAACGTAAGCTTCTTGACGACGTTGCGAAAGACATATAGGTAGCTCTCTTCTTCAGATGAAACTCTGAAAATGTTCTGTTCCCCACTGTATTACTTTGCCGCTTCTTACCCTCATGGTTCAAATGAATTTGATTTATCATTATACCGCCGTGGTACATATAAACTGTCTAACTTTTAATGATGCCGTTAGCGACCACTACTCTGCAGACAAAAGCCCAGTTAAACATTGAATTACACCAGCTACATCTAGTCTTAGCTATATTAATGATTTTCTAAAAATAATACTATCCAAATATTATTTTATTATCTGACATATTTAAATAATTATTTAATGACGGTTATTATAGTGCTGTGAAATTGTGTGGTTACAGCTATATTTAAAATAATTTCATAAAACATTACAAAATATCGAAATCATATCGTATTATTTTAAGAAAATACTAAAAAACAAATAATGGTCGTTACAAAGTACAGTCGCGGTGACAAAATTTTATATTATATTAGATGTACATATAATTATGCACTATCATACTGTAAAATCCTGTTTGTTAATCTCTGGCAGTTAAAGTGAAGTATTTATGTCTCGGTCGTCAATTTATTGTCACTTTATTCCATTGAATCGTAATGTAATTCACCTTACATAACGACTCAATCATTTGTACAATGGTGACTCATTTATGTATCCTATTTGATTTTCAATTTGAAAGAATTGTAAATTCGCAAATAATAATTTGAAATAATGCTGTTAATTTATGTCTCACAATCAGATTAAAAGATCTATTTATTACCAATGACTTTTATGCAAATATCTATAAGAATATAAAACACTCTCTTCACAGAATCTGTTTTTGGAATATAGGCATTGTGAAAAGAAAATAACATTTAAATGGTTTTTCTTGTTACTTATTTCTTTTTCGCCTATGAATACAGTGATCATAGTTGATGAGATTACAACTGATGGTGACCTTCTTTCTCTTTATTCTTCTTCTCTTACATCAATAATGTTTATTTTTATGTAACTGTGTGTTGTTTTAGGGCAACTGCACACATAACCAAAAATGTAATCATTTTTACGAAGACGGATTACGACATTAATTTTGTAGCCTAGTATTACTATAAAGAACCTCATAAATCAAAAGGAAGAACAGTAAATATTGTGATGAATGCTAGGATTACGCAAGACTGATTCTTTGACCACCAAAATTATCTTAAAACTCATTTTTAAAACCTTTTTTGACTAACCTCTAATAATTATTCTATAATATTCACTGCCAGTATGAGATCTTTGTTTCTGATTGCTATATTGCAACTTGAGTTACCTACTCCATTTTCTCACTCAATAATAACATACCTATTAATAACTAACAATGTTTCAAAATTACAATAACGATATTGTGGAACAGAATAAAGTTTATGGTTATTTTTTTTTACTTACGGTTCTTTATTTTCTAACGATACGCAGCTTAAAAAATACAGCGTTGAGTTCTGAAATACCTAAACAAATACATGCTGAGAATTCAATTTATCCTTTATCATTAATTTTTTAGACAGTTTTATGTATGAGTTAGGAGGTCTAATGCACATAGTTTGTTTTAATGAGAACATATTATTTATTTGCTTACTGAAAATTGTAAACTATACACTTACAGGGATCGTTTAGACAAAGTAAATTAATTATCGTCAGTTATAGGTCATTTTTTAATTGACAGGTTATAATAAATCATAAGCTAATTTAGTTTCTATGAACTGAAACAAATTCTTCAATAATTAATTATATTATTTGGGAAAGTAAGGCTTTTCTTAATAACTCTTGCATATTTTTACATTTCTTAAAAATACCAGAATGCTAGAATTATATACAGAGTGTCTCAAAGTCACAATTGTTCTGTGTTCTATTAATTCTAGAATAAGCTACACTAAAACTGCTTGTATCTTTTCCATTGCGTCACAAGCAATATTCGTATAAACTAAAACGGAAAATCCTAGTCAAATTAGTCACTGTTTTCATATAATTAAAATGTCATCTTGACAATTACCAAATCTGGATGTGTCCCAAATTTTATTACAGGTTGCCTATATCATTACATTTATTTATTCGAAGTAAATAATCGAAAATTATAAGAATTTCTATACAATATGCCAAAAAATTGATATTTCAACGCTGAGGAAATATAAATCAATAGACTAAGAGCCGGATAGGAAAATGTTCCTAATCATTTTAGGCACCGTACGAGTATATGAGTTAAATACTACAACCTAAAAGAAAACATTTGAGCACTATGCCATCAATTATCCGTGGCACATGGGTTGTCAGCGGAATATCAAACTTTCCAATTTTGGGCCGGGTAAATTAAGTAAATAGAAATTGATGGCACTTCGACCCGAGACAGATATTCGAAAAATAAGACATAAAAACCTCATGCCGTACAAAAATAACGGTTCTGGAAAGAATAAAAAATTTTCATTTTCCAAATATTTTCATTAATGTAAAAATTATAGAAAACTGTACGCGGCGTGCCTGATTTTAAATAAAGATGTTTATTTGAAAGTTATATTTTACTATGCCGTACGAATGGACTGGCTCTAAAAGCTTTTACCCTGACGCAAATTTTCTCATTTCAACACCTATTCCAAAAAATTATTGAGAAATGTAATGCACCGATTTCAGAGTTTTACTTATGTTCTAAAATAATGAAAAATATAAGTGTCGTACAAAATATTTGGCTAAAAAAAATTATTACATAATTGTGAGTGCTCTGAAGTTAACGCCATTTTTCTTTGGGTAAAAATTATGTCGCCGTATATTTTTGATGGAACATTGATCAAATGATATAAAAAATATTTAAATAATTTAAAATCTCAATTTTACTGTACTCAATAATTAACAATTCCTGTAGGTACGGCATTCCTTGTAGATTATGAAGGGAGTTAAGTAATGATGAAAAATTATATTGCCGTTACATTTGCATGTAATATACAAATAATATATGCATACATTATAAACAATAAAATGAAAAGAGATAGTGTTTCGTAAATTCCAAGTAGGTAGACTAATAAAACTAAATTATGTTAATCAATATATTATGTTTTAAAATTTATCTTTTCCAATGCAAAATATTTATAAAAATTAAATTGATATTTGAAAAAAATATTAATACCTAACGTTTGTAATATTTTACTTTTTTTTACAAAAATAAAATATCTTTAGAAAATTATTTTATAAAATAGACTACTAAAATAATGAAATGAAACGTTAATTAAACCTTGCTGATCTTAATGACATTTGGACATTTTTTTTTGGACTTTGGGGCCTTTTTTCCCTTTAGTGCTACGATATTTATACTGCAATATTTTTTTAATAGTTAATTTTTAATGAATTCGAAAAGGGCACAAATGCCGTAAAGGAAATTTCACTAAAATATCCATCCCTTGAGCGGAAAATTCATTTCCCTACTGTGACCTCATGTGCCATAAAAAATGTACGGCATAATGACTTGAGGTATAGTTTTATATAGCGCTTTCTACATTTTTTAATTTTAGGGTGCCTCTAATAATTTTCCTTATTCTACGTAAAAGGTAAGGGTTGAGCAAGGTTTAAAAGCCCTTAGAGCCAGTGCAATCGTACGACATAGTAAAATATAACTTTCAAATAAATATCTTCATTTAAAATCAGGCACACCGTACAGTTTTCTATAATTTTGACATTAGTAAAAACATTTGGAGAATGAAAATTTTTTATTCTTTCCAGAACCGTTATTTTTGTACGGCATAAGTTTTTTATGTCTTATTTTTCTAATTTAATTAATTTACACGGTCCAAAATTGGAAAGTTTATTGATTTTCCGCTGACAACCTATGTGCTACGGAGAATTGACGGTATAGTGCTTAATGTTTTCTTTTAGGTTGTAGTATTTAACTCATAGATTCTTACGGTCCCTAAAATGATTAAGAAAATTTTCCTATCCGGCTCTTAATCTACAACAATTAGTAGGTACGGAGACGCGAACTGCCAAATTTTTAATCTAAGGGTCACCTCTGTTTCGTTTTAATTGCAGTAGCCAAACTACAGTCTAATACTAATACCCATCAAATGTCCACCATTTTCTATCACTCTAATACACATAAAATGTTGGAACGATTGTCTGTGATAGATTCAGAGGATAATGTAACATTTTTTCTCATTTTTGAACAAATGATTACGCAGATGTTAAAATGAAATTATTAACTAGCACAAACTTAAATGATATCCTTAACAAATCAATACTTAACTTGCTTTGCAACCCATTGACAATTATTATTGCAACATTGTCAAATTTTATTCAACTATTTTTCAATGTTTCTGTCGGTAAATTACGTCGAATATGAATTCGTACGTCAATCTAGGAAGGAATACTTATTTAAAATAATTAACTGCGATTAGAAAAGTGGCAATTTAACATTCAACGCAACAATACTACCTGCATGATTGAAGTGTTATGTTTACTTTGGTTATGATCAAAATAGATTAATATGAATTGATATCTGCTGTGTTAAAAATAACTTCACAGTTAATTTAACACAGAAACATTAATGAAATATAACATAAATACTGGTAAACTTTCTTTCTAGTTAATAATCTGGAAGGAATTCATATATTTTAAAATCTGTGATTGATAAATAGACAAGAGTTCTATTACCTTCAAAACCATTTTAATTACAGTACTATGTCAATTTTAACTAACTTATTTTTCGAGTAAGGCTATAGGATTGTGTTTCATTATTAACTTTAAACTATACTTATTAATTTGATAAAATCAAATCTCTTTAATTTTTCAGTCGTAAATATATTGATTCACACTCCAGAGGCCATATGATTTTATCAAACTAATTTAAACTTAAAAGCAAAGTCGAAACAACTCAGCTCCAGGTGTGTCATTATCGGCCGAGTTTATATTCCCTCTTTTAATAGTTCCTGCTTTCTATTCTCTATTGCTTGGATGCTATGCTAATGTGTTGTACAGGGAAACTTAGAATCGTCTGTGGACCGAGTATGATTAACTTTAAAAAAATTTTGGAATTGCGCCTGCTTTACGTTACCATATACAGAGTGATTTAGATGTTTAGGAGATTGATTTTATCATGTTCAGTGATTTACTACCGCAATACTTTTTATTTATAACTTCCTAAAAATTTATGTTAAATACGTTTTTGTGCAATACGATTCTTAATTGTCTACCATTATCATACCCAATCAAATATCAGAGCGCAAATTTTCCGCTGATTAGCAAAATATTAACCTATTTATTAGCTTCGCGAGTATATTGTTAGTGCCGGTAAAAGGCAGTTATTTTAATAATTGTTATTATTAGACAAGAAAATCTATGCATCGCGAATGTGTTATTAAGTAATAGAGTAAAGAAAATATTAAACGAAAGGGGTATTAGGTCTGCAATTAACTGGTAGAATGATAATACGGTTGCGCTATTACACAGTAAAATGTACGTATACATCGCCGTTATAATGTAGTATTATATAGAGTATTAAAAATACTATTAGACTTACTTCGTGAGAGGTTTCTTCCTCGTAGACGTGCTTTGCATATTAATTGCGTAAAAAATTAAACAGTCTCAAAAAAACTATATTTTCACATAACTCGAGAGTAGAACTGAAATTTACTTTTAGATATACAGCCGTAAGTATTAATTTTACCCAAATAAATGTCTCATTTACATTAAATGTTTTATATCTAGATAAAATTTGAATACGTAATTTATTTGAATTGCATTAATGTCCCAAAAATGCAGTTTTAAGTGCATTTACCATAGAAAAATATGTAGAGTTGTTTCAAAATCTTATGAGCTTTGACCTTCATATGCGCAGAAACATAATTCCGACCGTCGCCTAAATTATTCTACGGACTAAAAACATTACATCTATTATTCACAATCTATCTCGAGTTCTCGTAGCGTAAACAAGCCTTTGATCCGATTACAAATATCATAATAAAATGGTCTATTCTTTATGATTTTATTTTAAGCAATAAAAATATATATAACGAACGTTCGCTAGTTGACTTTATTGATGCCCGAGCGCCTTCTCGTAGTAGGATCGTATTCGATGCAAAGTAGAGCAAAAAGTTGTCGGCCTTTTATCAAAGGAAAATCGTGTCATCATTTTTAGGAGGCGTAAGATGAACCATTTCAAATTTAAAATGAAATTGAATGTAAAATTTGAAATACCGCTACATACGCACTGTGTTCTGGTAGTAGCTGTAGTCGCCCAGGTGCATCGAGTGTACCAAGTGGTCGGTTATACGTCAAATACTAACCTGGCGAGCTTGGTTGTAAATCAGAGAGCGGCTCCAAAAAACAAGTAAACAACAGTGGCGCGTATAGAGGTAAAATGCAGTGGAATTTAAAAAACAAATTGGATTTATAATAAATTACATTTAAAATAAATAGTTTATGAGAATAAAGAAATTTTTGTAGGAACAAGAGTACCAGACGTGAACTGATCCCCTCGTCCCTTCATAATGTATAAAGAACTTATTCAATTTCTAAAACCCTTAAAAGCGTACTGCATTGGATCCCTAGACAGGCAATGATTGCATCGAATATGATCCTACTATAGTTCATTTCTGGTTGTAAGGAGGCACGTGGTCTAATTCTGAGTCAATGTTTTCACGACGTTCTTATTAGAAGAATTATGCGGATACGCCACGCCTTTCGCTCATTTCGCGGCTCATGAGATTTTGAAACTACTCTACAGCATGTATCTGGAGTATAGATTAACTAAAAAATAATATAAATACTTGTCTTGAAATGTTTCGTTTTCGAGATATCGGATGTTCAAAATTTGCGAAAAGATTATTATATTTTATTTAAGAAATCTAAACAGAAAACTCGATATAAATAATGATAAATGAAATACACAAAAAAAGTAAATAATTATTGGCCTAATTTTTAAAGAATATGCTCAAAATTTCTTGCATTACTGTCCAAAGACGCCTCATCATAGTTGAATCAAAGGTTGTGACTTTCTTCCTTGCGTTTTCTCGTACCACTCACAGAATTCTACATGTCTTGGTAATTCTTCGGGATTCGGCGCCTCTATTTTCTGAACATAATATAAATATAATCCGTGAAGTTTCAACGTTCACTCTTGTCAGTAATACGACATACTTGAAATCTTGTGGTAAATCTTCGAGTACTGGTGGTACAAGTATCTACTACCATGGCGTTTAAAATATCTGATTCTAAGATTCTCAGTGTCTGAATTTGTTCTCGTCCAACTTTGGCATATTGGCGTTCAAAGGTCCCATAATCTTTTAAACATTTACCCTACCACATCTTACAAACATTTTCTTATTGGGCACTTGTCGGGATCACCCATCCTCTTCTTGCAGCAGCATCGTTCTCTCCTTACCAAAGTAAGTTTTAACTATATCAACTCTTTCTTGATTCGTATACATGTTTTTTCATAATATACAAATTAAAACCCAAAAGTACACTGTACCCTTACTAAACACTGAAATAAATAGCTTTATAAGGGTTGTACCCTTGTATCTACAGACACTAAATACATTGTACATTAAGGCCGTACAGTTCGATTCGCTGAGGCTTCAAGCTAGATTTATACAGACTGAGCAGCGGAGGCTAGCCTCCGTTACACTTCATAAGCGTTTGGATCAGGATCGCATTCTGCTTAAATTTAAAAAGTGCAGTGTGTACCAGTGATCATTTATGTGCAGGTAAGTAATAATAAACAATATTAAAATAAATTAGGCGCATTTCCTGCGATAGAATATTATTATCTAATCGGCTGATAAAGTGGCTGATTAAGAAAAAATAATAAAAACAAAATATGTTTAGAATTTTAACAATATAATATTTTAATAGTACCTACCTTACATAGTGACCGTATTTAATCCGTGAACTAAACTAGGTCAATATCAAACGTCATTGATACAAAATAATAACACAATTGGTCTTAAAAAAGTTAAATAATTTTAATAAAAAAATTAGTATTAATACGTAATTTTATTTTTTATTACTTTTTTTTTAAGCAGCACAAATAAGTATTTTAAAACAGATTAGTTTTCAGAACAAATATGGTGACTTTAAAATAACACGTTTATGATTAAAGTCATACAAAAGCAATGTGTTTTTACTAAATTATATCACTTTTTAACAGTTGATTTAAAAAGTTAACAACTGGCAACGCTGATAACTGATGATACAACTTACTACGCTAATTCCGGGTATTAATAATCTAATTTATAACCCGACATTTATTTGATTAAAAAGGAACTTCAGATTAATATTATGGGAAACATTATTATTACCCTTAAAAAACTGACCATTTAGAATTACATTCGATACATAAAAAGGACTGTAGCTTGTATACAGGGTGAGTCAGTTTTTTGTGGTAGGATTTTAACAGTTGATAGAGAATCATTTTTTAATAAGAAAAATTCCTATAAACGTAGGTCTTAGAACGCTTCGTTTGTGAGATATAAGATGTTGAAAACAAACTTTTTTTAAGAATTTTTCTTAATATCTTTAAAAGACCAACATATATTGAACTGAAATTTGGTATTAATAACACATTAGTTATGGTGAATAAAACAAAGATATCTGTTATCCATTTCACACACCAGTGACGTGCCTGAGGTGGGTTACTGCCCCCTTTAAAAAAATAATTCGTACGCCCGTGGATTTTTCTGGAAAATAACATCATTTCTAAATTTTTTAATCAATTCTGAACAAAACAGCTCTTTCAATTTTTTATTAAATGGACGGTTTTTGGTTAAATTCATTTGGCATGAAACTGTTCCAACGATATTGGTAATACATTTGTAATAAGAAAAATATGATGTACCCTGAAAATCAACAAACGGTTAAATGTCATAACGTTGACATAAAAACGCAAACATTGTGTAACGTGTGTGTCAATTAGTTCTTTTTTTAAGTTCTGTGTTTGTTTTTTCATGCCCAATTTCAGTTTAATATCTGTTGGTCTTTTAGAGATATTAAGAAAAATTCTTAAAAATGTTTGTTTTCTACCCTATATCTCACAAACGAAGCGTTATAAGACCGATGTTTATAGGAACTTTTCTTATTAAAAAATGATTCTCTATCAACTGTTATTATCCATTCAATCATTTTTGTTGATTTTCAGTACACATCATATTTTTCTTATTAATTCACAAATATATTAATTACCAATATATCGTTGGAACAGTTTCATGTCAAATGAATTTAACCAAAAACCGTTAATTTTATAAAAGATTGAAAGAATAATTGTTCAGAATTGATTAAAAAATTTTAAAATGATGTTATTTTCCAGAAAAATTCACGGACGTACGAATAATTTTTTTAAAGGGGGCAGTAACCCACCTCAAGTACGTCACTGGTGGGTGAAATGGATAACAGATATCATTATTTTATTCACCATAACTAATGTGTTATTAATACCAAATTTCAGTTCAATATATGTTGGTCTTTTAGAGATATTAACTTTTCTTATTAAAAAATGAATCTCTATGAACTGTTAAAATCCTACCACAAAAAACTAACTCACCCTGTACTATATCTTTATGGACAATCAAAAATCAAAGCTTCAAACAAAATCTGAATTAAATCATTTAGGCATTTTCTTGTTATTAAAAAAAAAAATAAGAATATTTTAAAAATATAATTCCCTATATCAGAACCATTTGCATAGTCTTCAGATAATTTTAAATTTAAATTTAATTTATTCTAATAATAATTACTTCGGAAATACTATACACCAGAACGTAGAATGTCAATGTCAAAATTTTGTCAGATATTTTTGTTACAAGTAGGTAGATTGAAGGATTGGGAAATAATTTTTCACCAAAAGCTGCTCCCACTGACGATGTGTCACAACATTTCTCTTTCTTAATGCTAAATCCAAGTTAAACATATATGCATAAGCGATTAAAGGACTTTACACACTGTTTTCTCATGTGAACGTATGACAATGCATTTTTTGTAATATCGTTTGGTTAGGTGATACAAAGCTGAACATTACGGTTGTTAGCGATAATTAATGACGTGCCAGTTTGTGGACATTAGAGAACATCCAGGAGGCTTTGTTTGGTGATTCTTTTAGCCGGGGGGAGTCAGTAGCGACCTGCACTAACCTTACCAGGGGTTGAGCAAATGCATTTTTCTTTTCGTCATATAATGGAACTGATCTTGTTTGACAGCAACGAGACCTTAATTGCTACGAATTTATATCATTCAGCAGTATGAGCAGGCAAGAAAAGGCCACAGAGAAAATGAAATGACTACATCACCTAAAAAATATTTGTGAAATTTGCATGCCATTAAATGATTTGATTAAAAGAATTATTTCAAAACCGTTTAACCATCGTTCGATGTTTGAAATACAACGTACCCACTCGAAAATGTGTGGCATTTTATGAATCGAAATATTTTTTGTAATTATTCTTATGATAGTTATATGTAGATTGTAGGCTTTAGTAGTCATTAATTTTCACTTAATATTATGTTTTATAAATATACCAATATACCAGTGAACACTGAATTTGTGTGTAAAATTATTAAATTTAAATTTAAATGAACATCAAGATTTCAGTATATTTTAAATGTAGCAATTGATTAATTTATCATTAAATTATTCAATTTTGTTGAAAAACAAAGAAAAAACTTTATGACAGTTATATTATCAATATTTTATATTTGAGATAAATGTAATTGTAATTTCTTTGACCCTCAGTAAACATATACTTTAATTATTAGAAAAACACTATGATTACCTTAAAGTAGTACAAATACATGGTGATTCAGAACTTATCCAAAAAAATAATACATGTACAGGGGACTCTTACAAATACAATTTTGTTAAAAAAAAATCAAAAAGGGCAGTTCGAAAATGATTTATAAATACACTTCTGCACGGCACTAGGAACTGAGTCCACTGTAAAACCTGACCTAGCACAAGGCGAGGTGTAATAAAACACGAATAAAAACTTGAAAGAATTTCGCAACCTGATGTTACATCAACTGTTCAAAATTTTATGCATCGACGTGTAAACACATTTAGACCCGTCTTACACAGTTTCTAAGAATTAACACAAATGTTGTCTTGCTTCACCATAACACAAATGCTTCACCATAACACAAATGCTTCACCATAACGCAACTGTTGTCTTGCTTCACAATATCCATCAACTCCGAGTTGCTATGCACGTAAGCAATTTTTTACACTAACTACTAAAAAACTATTGTAAATACTATCGCAATAACGTTAATACTAATTGTAAAATAGGATTTCAGTATTTGAAGTCGCTGGGGCCACGTGGCTCTCCAAGCCCATTGCATAAAGCGTACAACGCGAATGACTCTAGAGACTACAGTTGTCCAGCGATGTAATGGTGGAAAGTACTACAACTTCAATAATTTTTTTTTCGGAAACTAAGGATTTTACAAAAATTTTTTTACAGTCAGCACAAAAACTGTATCTACGGTATTAGGGTAACATAAAAATAGGGTCATTTAACAGATAATATCTGCCATATATTATTAGATTTTGAGGCAAACGTTGAAATTTCAAATGACTAAAATATCTCTAATAGCACGCCACTGGTTAATTTATAAACGCCTAATGCGCTTTATTTCACCTCCCTTTATAAGGCCCTCTTTTCCATTTCATTTCCTCTGCTATACAAAGCTTCTATCGTCTTTGAATAGCATTGTAATCCGTCTTCAGACCAACATTACATTGTTCTTACGTTTAACTGGATTTATTAAATAGAAGGTTGTTTACTTCAGTACCGAGTTTGTGATTGATAACGTTTGAGAGTTTCAATCCCCCAAGAGGTTCTTTCATGGAAAATATATAAACGGAGTATGAAGCGCAACAATCGTAAATTTTCTGACAGCTGTGATAAAAAACCACAAGATCTTTGTGGATGTTTTGTGAACCATATTTAAAGTGTTATGAGGACATTGGAGGAAGAGAATGTAGAGTGTTAACAGACATGTTGCGATGAACTTTAGTGATAACTCAGTTCAAAATAAATAACAAAAATACGAGAAATATTTTATTAAAGAATTCCTAATTATTCTACGATCCTTCAAAGGGGAAATTTAAAACACAGTTTTTAATAAATTAAATATTGGAGAATGGTTGAATTATGGAGACTTCAATCTTAGCAGAAATAAAATGGAATTGAAAAGAAAAAAGTCACTAACGTTGTTCATACCCTTTTACAGATTTTGGTAGGTATTTCTCCTTAAAACATTATATATTACAGGTTTGTGTTTTGCTTTTATGGTATAAAACATTTGCGAAACAGATCGATTTTCGAAACGTTTACAACTTTTTGAAATGTGCGATATATAATAATTTGTATTTCGTTTTATTTGTCTCCATGTGTTTTTCGATTAAGAACAACTATTTTCATATAAAAATAGACCTTCTTTGATCCTTTTGAGGCAAGGATTAAAATATATATAACGTACGTTCGCTAGTTGACTTTATTGATGCCCGAGCGCCTTAGTTCATTTTTGGTTGTAATGAGGCACGTGGTCTAATTTTAAGTCAATGTTTTCACGACGGACGTACTTATTAGAAGAATTATGCGGATACGCCAGGCCTTTCGCGCATTTCGCGGCTCATGAGATTTAACTACTCTACAAAACATGTCTTTAGGTCATGAAATTTATCAAAATTCTTTTTAAATGTATTTATTGTTCTATGACATTAATCTGCTTATAATTTTATAATTAACTTAATGTTATAACATTATTTAATTAAAATATACAAAAATGATAATAATGAATAAAAAGAATTTTAAAATTTTTTCTTGAGTTCTGCTCAAAATTCCTAAACAGATTCAGACATCTTTGGCAAGAAATATGGCCAACTTAAATTCACTATCGTTTCTTACTGCATAATATAAATCAGTACAGTTGCAGAAAAAATTCAGAAAATGTCTTTCGTAACTACTATTAAAAAGAGAAAATGTCAAGTAATCATGTCAATAATACTAATGAATAATTTGATGTGTTTATCTATTTTCATTATCCCCATCTTTTATACTATGTGACTGGAAATAAGGGAAATTAAAAACAACATAAAGAACCTATTTTCAAATAAGTATGATTCGCATAAAGAAATTTTAATTTCTAGTCTAAAATAAAAGATAACATATGGTTTATAATTTCTTTAGGTGCCTACATCAGCTCGGTGTTCTGAATCCACCCCTGGATTTTATGTTATGTACTATTTACTGACGGTGTTAGTTGTGATATATTTTCATACCTAAATTTGTAAAAGGCCTTCTTCGACGCTGGATGTACCCACAGCTATTTTTTACAATTAAAACCTTCCACATTCACATGGCACCAGTGACAACATGCAGAACAATGTATGTATTATTATTTTAAGACTGTTTCAGATAATGATTTTATTAATTTCATTATTTATACACATGTAACACTTTACTACCTTTAAGTATCTGTTTAATCTGTCTACGTAGAAAAAAAATGGCTTTAGGAATGTTTTTGAAATACCGTCTTTTTTATTAAGATAATACATGTAATATACAGGGTGTTAGAAGTTTGACTGCCTTAATTTTAACAAAACAAAAAAAAACTTATATGACATGGGTCCTAAACTCAACCATTTCCGAGAAAAAAATTATCAAAGTCTCCAACTTGATGTACAAAGTTGGTGTTGTTATCTGGAATTGGACCGTGTTGGAGTGGTTTTTGCGTACCACTTTTTCGTTTTCTATTTTCCAGCGAGTGCGGGAAAATTGGAATTGAAATTGTCGTACGTGTATTGAAAATGGTGGTGGACATTTTGAGCATATGTTGTAGTTTGTTTTGTACTTGTGCATTTAAAAATTACTGAATTTTGCTTTTTGGTAAGTCCCTAAATTATTTTTAATACGTATGATTATTTGGACGACGTGAATCTTTGGGTACTTTAATTACATATTTTTCAAATTCATAATTTGATTAAAAGTTAAGTTCCTGTTTTAAGAGATTCATAATTACTAAAATTCGAGCTAAAATTTAAGCACAACACTATCTTTGTACTACAAAATCAATACAACCTGGGAAACAATTTTCTTGAAATTTACTAAATGTTTAACAATAATTGTTGTTTACATTTTTTCCGTAGGACAAGTCTGCCGCGTACACATGTGGTGTG
Organism: Anoplophora glabripennis; assembly: GCF_000390285.2. NCBI lineage: Eukaryota > Metazoa > Arthropoda > Insecta > Coleoptera > Cerambycidae > Anoplophora > Anoplophora glabripennis. The sequence continues at coordinate 1,017,513 of NW_019416624.1, read as the reverse complement.
CATCAGCTGTGTAGCGCTGTTGTCACGCTATGATGAAACTCACTGATATCTCGGTTTACATATTAAATTATTACAGCTTTTTTTTTAAATTAGTTCGTTTATCTTTAATGCAGCAAAAATACGTTTAGCTGAAAGTTTTAGCAACCGTTGCAATATATTTTAGGTAATTGCTACAGCAACAGCTTTTAGGTAATATCCCTTATTGTATTCAAATTTTTCTGATTAATGATATTAAAGTTTAACGTTAATCTATTCATTTTGCCACCCAAAGGACTCTCTACTCTTGACATTGTATGTTTAAAAAAAATGCCTTTTATTCTATATAATTCCATTGTAAATCTGTAGATTTGTTTTAATTTTTAACTAAAATTCTTTTTAGTATTTATTTTAGAATTTTAGAATCTAGGACTGCCGTGCTGAGAAAAGAAAAAAAGAGAACCGTTATTGGCGAGATCCTCATCTCAGCCAGCCATGCACTTAACATACTGATGAGCAACAGACAACTGATTGAATTCATTCCGTCGCCTACTTTTGTTTGAGAGGCTCGCAGTTGTCTTTCATTGTATTTATTCAGAGCAGTAATGTATGTTCCCCTCGTCAATATTTTAAGCACTGCCTCGCAGCTTATTTGCAAACTTTAAAATAAATGTTTATTCTAGAATCACCGACATCAAAGGAATACTAATAATTATTGTTGGAAGCAGTGTTTGGTTTGAGAGGCTAATTGACAATAAAACAAATGGAAATAATGTAAAATATAAGGACCGACGATTGCATCTATTTTTACAGAACAACTTTCCGTTAATGTTCGCGGCTCTTAACTACATGTTTTATTGGTGTAAATATTTTTGACCATTATTGTATCAGTTAGTACTTTATTATGTATTTTATTGGTTGAATTATAACTCAGCCCCGGGTTAATTGTGTGCTTCTTTCGAGAATCGGTTTATTTATATGATAAAATATTCAAACGCAATATTTTACACCTTTAACGAACCCGTTCTAGAAAATTTCTCATCTCGCCACTTACGGATTCCAAAACGACACAAATTGCCGTTATCTTGTATTTAATTAATCTAAAAAATCGTTACGGATTATTTCTTTTTATCGCCCATAAAAGTTGGAAAGTGTATAAATCTTCTCTGATAATGGTAAAATATGTTAATTTTATCTCATACATTCGAAAATTAATAAAACAAGTGTATTCTTTAGATAACAATCTGTTCCCTAAATCGATATTTTATATTAATTAAAATAGGAATGTTAAGATTAATGAACCACTACAAATAGTTAATCGTGAATTGAATAAATGACTTCCAAATAAAAAATTTAATTATGCCTTTAATATTAAAACGTAATAAACTGAAATTTCATAAAAACTTGATAAATCAAATTTTACACACTTGCATTTGGCATCATACATTAAAATTTAGGTACAATCACATGTACAATGTTCCATCATAATAAGATGTACATTTGAATTGGTATCGACACTATTTCATTTTGTTAGTTATACTCATAAGAGTAAATAAATAAGAGGCTTTTATTGGATAGGGCGGACGAAGCATGCATTCACTGAGGCCATCTCACGTTGGTGAAGCAAAACATTGTCCTTTATAGAAATTGTTAAACAGAAATCTGCAACCACAGATCAAATCTGTATTTTCAATTAACAGAAATAGAATGCGTTGACTGAAATATTTCAATCAACGTAGAATGTTTGATGTTTGAGGTTATAGTTTATCTTCAGGACTTCAGGTAGGTTGCCGCGTTTTATGTATTAATAAATTTGTTTTGTTTTAGATTAATATAACAAAGGATTTATCGAATCAATCGTCTGAACTGCCTTACTGTTTTTTATTCGTTTTTTTATTCAAAATGAGTACCTGGTAGAACTAAACGTCAATGTTATGCTCCAAATTGCAAAATCATTTCTTACTATATGAATATCTGTAATACGCTCTATAGAAATAAAAGTTATTTCAGAATTACAAAAGACAGACAATTACTGTGGATAGAATCAGTTCGAAAATTATGTAAATCAGGATTTACTCCGACAAACACATCATCATTTTTGTGAAGACCATTTTGAATAAAAAATGTTAAAAAAACAGTAATAGAAAGTGCTGTGCCAACATTATTATTAGGATCAACTACAAGTTTGCCTATTAATTGTAATAATATCACCTCGGAATCCTCGGATAGTATCCAACATTCAGCAAAACAATTTGTTAAAGTAACATTACAGAATTTTCATAGTACGAGCTGACGAACTTCAATTTAGGATGATTTTTCACCTCCACCTTTTAAAAACCGAAATGCATATTATAAAATTGTTATTTGCTATAAGTATATTACATCTTAGTGATGAATACCAATTACTTCGAAACAAATATATCTAACCATAATTTTTGTCAAGTCACTGTGCAATGCATTTTACAGAAAGGCAGGTAAATAATTCTTTCAAATTCTTTAAAATTTGCAGTTTTTAACGGTTTCTTTAAAAAATAATAACTACGTCTCCCTGTACATTTTTTTGATACTTCAATATTTTCGAATTCATAACAAAATGAACTTTGTCACACATTTAAGTATCACTGCTTTAACTTTTTCGTTTAACCTAGTGATAATTAAAGTGTTTCATATGTAATGGATCATGGAGCAGCTGTTAATGGTTAACGTTAATTTCAATGATTAACTTAAACTATATAATATAATAGCTGTTTTGTGATCTATTACTTATGAAACACTTTTTATTCTTTGTGAATTTTGTTACATTTAAGTTTACCGCCATTATGGTGCAGTGACATCTATTAGATAGTAGAATTAATGGTTACTCTAATTGTGTTTTCCAATGCAGTTTCCTTAATTATTTTATGGCCTGTGATTTCCGAGTGTGTCGTTTGCTGCACTAACTACAGATGGCGGTACTCTGTCGCTGCTGCCGACAGAATACACGGAATAAAACCCTCTTATTTAGTTACTCATATGGTTATACTTATTTACCTTTCACCATGTGTTGTTAATTTTTACTTTAAACTAACGGGTGTCCCAAAAGTAACATAAGTTTTAAATTGTGCGCCATTTCCTTTCCGCAGAATTGGCAGCATTATGCAGGGACACAGATTGTAGTAAATAGGATGCAGTTAAACAAACTGGAACGCCATAGGACTGATGAGCGAGTGAAGTTACTGTGAAAATTCATTACAAGTCCGAAGAGTGTGTAGCTGAGACTGTGCGCAAATTATGTGGAATTTTCGGTAACGAGAACGCCCAGAATGAAACAACTGCGAAAAGATTAGTTGCCAAAGTTGAATACACAGGTTCGGTTACAAACAATAACAAACAGACCAACCTCGTACTGACCGTTCTTTCGAAATATTACTACGGTGAGTGATAGTGTGGCGGAAATTTCAGTAACCTCAGTGCGCCATTGGTCACTATAATTAACATTTCAGAAAGCACAATACAGCTGATTTTAACAAAAGATCTGTATCTGCATCCATTCAAGATTCAGCTAACCCAGGAATTGAAACCAGACGACCGTTTAATGCGCCGGGATTCCTGTAGGGATTCACATAAAGTCCAAAAGTTTATTCTGCTCAAATGCATTTAAATTTTATATCAAACTTTAACAAGATATATTGTTGACGCAGTATACAGGGTAGCCCATCGAAAACGTACCGCAAGGNTTAGCCAAGACCTTTTGTTACCAGCGAAGTAAACTCAAAAAAAGAGGACGGGACATCGATATCAGATTTTTTGTATCTATCACCGTTTTGGCTGTACCCTATAAAACTATCGAAAATCAACCACCCTGTACAATGTTCCATCATAATAAGATGTACATTTGAATTGGTATCGACACTATTTAATTTTGTTAGTTATATTTGTTTACCTTTCACCATGTGTTGTTAATTTTTACTTTAAACTAACGGGTGTCCCAAAAGTAACATAAGTTTTAAATTGTGCGCCATTTCCCTTCCGCAGAATTGGCAGCATTATGAAGGGACACATATTGTAGTAAATACGTTGCAGTTAGACAAACTGGAACGCCATACGACGGATGAGCAAGTGAAGTTACTGTGAAAATTCATTACTAGTCCGAAGAGTGTGTAGCTGAGATTGTGCGCAAATTACGTTGAATTTTCGGTAACGAGAACGTCCGGAATGAAACAACTGCGAAAAGATTAGTTGCCAAAGTTGAATACACAGGTTCGGTTACAAACAATAACAAACAGACCAACCTCGTACTGACCGTTCTTTCGAAATATTACTACGGTGAGTGATAGTGTGGCGGAAATTTCAGTAACCTCAGTGCGCCATTGGTCACTATAATTAACATTTCAGAAAGCACAATACAGCTGATTTTAACAAAAGATCTGTATCTGCATTCATTCAAGATTCAGCTAACCCAGGAATTGAAACCAGACGACCGTTTAATGCGCCGGGATTCCTGTAGGGATTCACATAAAGTCCAAAAGTTTATTCTGCTCAAATGCATTTAAATTTTATATCAAACTTTAACAAGATATATTGTTGACGCAGTATACAGGGTAGCCCATCGAAAACGTACCGCAGGGCATTACAGGGTAGTAAAGAACTTTTCGGCAAAATCCAAAAACAGGTCAAATTTGTTTCTGAGGAGGACAACTTTTGGCTCAAAAAGCATACCAAAATCTTCAACCCCCTAAGTGGGGGTGCTATCCCCTAAATTTCAAATGGGAATGGGGGTCAAGTGGGGGGTCATTAGAAAGGGCTTTTAATTCTCTATACATCGATTCTTACTTTTTGAAAATCGATTCATTATTTTAGAAAATATGCAGCTTTGAAAATACGAACAATATTTTTGACGAGAAATGCGAAAATCGATTTAATTTTACTTCAAAACTTACGGTATTAGTCAAGTAAATGCTGAAAATGTTGTCCGCCAACTTGCATACAATGATACAGGTTGTCTTCAAACCGTTGTCGAACATTCTGGAGCACTTGCGGTGTTACTTCGCGACATACATTAATGATTCGTCCTCGCAGATCTTCCAAGGTATCAGGTGGAGTGCTGTAAACTTTGCTTTTAATGTGCCCCCAGAGAAAGAAATCTAAAGGATTTAAGTCGGGTGACCGAGGGGGCCACTCAATTGCACCTCTTCGTCCTATCCAGCGTCCTGGAAACGTCTCATTTAGGTAATTGCGCACATTGAGCGAGTAATGTGGAGGAGCTCCGTCTTGCTGGAAAATCAGTTCGTGTTCATTGTAAGCAGGGTCGTCCTCTATGATATTTGTTAGAGCTGGGTCGATGACATTTTGTAGTAAATCCAAGTACATATCGCCTGTCAAATTTCCAGGAAGGAAAAAAGGACCTACAATGGAATTTCCAAAAATACCTGCCCATACATTCAACTTCTGGGGGTGTTGGGAGTGTGTCTCATGGAAAATCCTTGGATTGGTATCAGCCCAGTAACGACAATTATGGCGATTCACTAAACCATTCAAGAAGAACGTACACTCGTCCGAAAAACACACATTAAAGAGGAAATTATCGTTTATCGCTCGTTCAGTCATTATTTCGCAAAATTGCAAACGACGATCAAAATCGTCTTCATTTAGCTCTTGCACTAGCCGAATCTTATAAGGATGGAATTTGTATTTTTTTAATATTCGTTGGACACTTGTACGACTCACTCCTGTCGCAGTAGCCAATTGCATTGTACTCAGCGTACTATCCATTGCCACTTGCCCCAATACCGCTATTTCCGTAGGTTCATTTAGTACCGGATTTTCAACCTGCCTCTTTTTGTTATGAACGGAGCCAGTTTCGCGAAATTTGGCCACCAATTCGCGAACAATTTTTCCAGACGCATGTTTCTCAGGATGCCGTTGGTTGAACAGTTCGGCGACCCGATTTCCGCATTCATTGTTTTTGAAAAAAAGCTCAATAATTTCTACTCTTTCTGGAATTGAGTACACCATAATTAATCAATTTAAAAGACTCGGCAGTATTGGTACTCTTCAACTACAAGTCACAAGACAGTTATCTAGCAACTTCTTGTGGCCTATCTAAATACGAAACAAAAAGCGGACAATTTTTTGCTCACCAAAATCAGGCTAAAGAATTCGCAAATCAGAAAAAAAAAACAGCGAATTCTTTTGAAGGAATTTACCAAGCTAATACCGTAAGTTTTGAAGTAAAATTAAATCGATTTTCGCATTTCTCGTCAAAAATATTGTTCGTATTTTCAAAGCTGCATATTTTCTAAAATAATGGATCGATTTTCAAAAAGTAAGAATCGATGTATAGAGAATTAAAAGCCCTTTCTAATGACCCCCCACTTGACCCCCATTCCCATTTAAAAAAATTTGGGGGATGGCACCCCCACTTAGGGGGTTGAAGATTTTGCTATGCTTTTTGCGCCAAAAGTTGTCCCCCTCAGAAGCAAACTTTACCTGTTTTTGGATTTTGCCGAAAAGTTCGTTACTACCCTGTAATGCCTTGCGGTACGTTTTCGATGGGCTACCCTGTATTAGAAACATGTACTATATTTACTGGGTTTATTAGACATCTTTATAAAATAAAGATGAAAAATATAATGATTGAAAATAATGCCTAGGAAAAAACGCAGTTTGTCTTCTTACCGTTCTGGCTATCATTCTTTCTCGGTTTTGTTGATTGTACAAAAACTAGATAAAAAAACTTTTGAAAGCCTTCAACAAGTTAATTCACTTCTCTCAGCATAAATGTATTAATCGAAATTGTTCTTCGAATCACTCTTCTTTTATGTGGTTTATTTGTGTCTCTCTTTAGATTCCAGCAATAGTCTGCTAATATGTTCTTCCCCCAAACACGTTGATATCTTTGTTCAAACTCATTCAGGTCCTGGTGCATTCTTTCGCCTTGTTCTTCACTAAAAGCAGCCAGATTTTCTAGGAACCAATCAAGATGAGAATGAAGAAAATGAAATTTCAGATTCATAAGACATTTGGACAGTGGGTGGGAGACAAACAGACAGATACAAGCATTTGGTCATTTAGTCAGACAGGAAGATAGACAAAATTACCAACAGAAGATGGCGGTTGACACTATTTTTAAAACGCATTCAATAAAGGGAATATATTATATACACTTCTAAAGAAATTATACCCATAAGGAATAATAGCCATTTCAAAGAACTACTTTTTTCCTTTAAGAAATAGAACATTAGTTAGTAAATGTAATAGTATCATTTCAAATTAATATAAAACTTATTCAGGTGTTCCCCAGCGCTCTAAATTAAGACCACTACTGTTTCATTATTTTATTAATAGTTTGTCAGATACCAGCATCTTTCTAAATGCCTTATATTTACAGATGACTTGAAAACATGTATGGAAATTATTACTAAAAATGATTGTGAGTTGTTATATGTGGTGTTAATACTACTCGTATGATGGAGTAAAGAACGCAATCTTATTTTCAATATCAGTCACTGGTATCAAAAAGAATGTAGCATATTCCTATAAAATGGGGAAGTAATTCTCAACAAAACTAAATATGTGGAAGACCGGAATAAAATTTGACACAAAACTCATTTGTTTTTGACATATGTTAGAAAACTAAAGATCCTCCGTCACGTTAATTCAATTATTAAATTTTATAAAGCCTAAGCTTGAGTATGATTCACTGCTGTGGCATATGCAGTCATTTATTGACTACACTATTAGCGTAGAGAAAGAACAGAACTTTTTTTAAAGGTATTTGTACTCAGGTATAGACAGTCGAATAATCGTTTTATTTATAATTCACGTTTATACTTTGGAATAAATGTATTGCATAAGAGATGTTTTTAAGCAATATTAACATTCGGTTGAAAAAATTTAAATGATCTGGAGTATGGCTCCAATCTGTAGGCTTTGCTTCAGTTTAATGTGTATTCTGGAAATACTCAATCCCAAGAATTAATTCATACACTATTCGTAGAACTATCTCCACTTATAGTGATGATGAATCAGATTTCCACAGATGATAATGTTGGTTTTTCACAGTATTATTCAATATTTTTAAAGGATTTTATGAGTTCTGTACTGATACCGGTTCCATTATATTTTGCTTTAGTTTATTTTTATTTTTTCATATTATTATTCTGTATAGCATATTAGTAAGTGTTTTTATTGTATTTACTAGGCAAATTTAAAAATTGTAATACATTGCATTCATGTGTTATAATAAAATCAGATATAATTACCGTGCTTTTAATGTAATTAGGCAAATACCTGTTTGGAAATTAATAATTACATCAGTTTGCTTTTTTCAGTATGATATTTGTGGTTCCAGAAAAACAGTTTCAAAACTTTAAGACATCTGCTAAACTAACAAGCCAGTGCTTATAATTTTGACCCGCTAGAGTATAAAAAAAATTTGACATGAGCACAGAGTGCAATACTATCATGAGAATTCTATATTTCTTTACGGTGGACAAGTTTAGAACAAGAGAAGTAATGATACAATAAATACGTGTAAGATAATAGCACGAGTTGTATTCTATTTTGTCGAGAACAATGACAGTCATAACGACAAATTATGAAACAGCTTCGTTAAAATTCCTATGTCAGAATCGGCTGTAATTTATGTTTTATGTTTTTCTACGAGTTAGTGTTATGTGGACAATCATTAATAATTTTATTCATATTGTAATTTTAGTAACGCATCGAAGCTGGATGGAAATAAATTTACTACTCGGAGTTTAAATATATCTGTAGTAATACTTTCATAAGAAGTTACTAATCGTTTATCACGACGAGGTTTCCGCGGATATACAAGGTGTTTTCAGTAGGGCGCGATGACATTGCTAAATTGGTAACTGTCTGAAATAAAGATATAGTTAATTGTAGCAACCTCGTACAAATTTAATGGATAATAGAAAAACAGAAATTCCAGAGCTAAATTGAAAACATCTTCAATAATTTGGAAGATATTTTTATCGTTTCTGGGTTTATTTGAACAGAAAACTCATCATCAAATTCATTATTTGAATGCAGACCTATCAATATTTTTAGATAACTGGAATCTTCATTGTTTTCCAACACCAATGGAATTGTTCGTTATGTCATTTAGTGATCTTTTGGTTAAAAAAATCGTTACTTGTTTTTTGTCCGTTGAGAAATAGCAGAAACAGATATTTTATCCCCAGCAAAAACAGGAGCTTTATTCAATTACTTCCTTGGTTTAGATTAATTGCTGTACTTCTTTATCGACTGTAAATTATATGTGTAGTAATTATTTGGAGTGGACACTATTGTCGACCTCTTACAATTCCATACCTAACTTTGGCCTTCAAATTGTACTAAACACTGTAAAAAAATCGGTGTGAGTGAAAGCAATAAAGGATCGGAGTGAATACATTGAGTGAAATTATTGAGTACATATTCACTCAATATTGGGCATTTTGATCATTTTCCCATTTGTGATTATATTTAAACTAAAACTGAGTACTTTAACTCAAATACAAGTACTCCTTAAATAAATTCTTAACGTAAAGTCATATTTGGCGCACTTGTGCAAATCAGAGAAAATGTCCTTATTGTGAGTGAGTGAGTTTAAATGTATATTAATTTCGAGTCATTCGAATGGCAATGGTAAAGATGGCACTACTTACATATTTCTTCTGTATCTCGACCACAGTTGATAAAGCCCGTTAGATGCTCCAGAAAATCGTGATCGCCAGGAACAGGCCTTAGCCGGCGGCGGTGGGTCTCAGCTCAGTTGGCGGGTCTCAACCAGGACAGAATGAGGCCCCGCGAAATGAATTAATTTCAACACTGAATGATCTTTATAAAAACTTCTCTTGGTTTTTCTCTGTATTTTACTCAACCCTTTATTAGTTAGTGTCTTCATAACGTATCTCATGCCAGGATATAGGCTCCTGTCTAGCTGTAAACGAGCCTCATCGAGCAGTACTTGTACTGATTTATCATTTAGTTAATATTTATGATGATTTGAAATCAATTTATTAGAGCTAGGGGTAGAACAAACTGTGATCCCTTACTCTTTCTATACAAGATGTTACAGCGACGTTTCGTAAACTTTCGGAGCTGATTTGACTCACCAAAATAGGCAAAAACACATGCGTAACATGTTGTCATAAAATGGAATCTAATGTGTCTATGGTTCTTCAAAGACTGGCCGTGAAACACAGTATTCTTTAATCTCTCAAGAACTAGCGAAGATATCTGAAACAATAGCTAGTAGCGTTTAATGAAGAGGGATCTGGAGATTTCAACTGACAAAAAAGATATTTGATGTTAAAGAGAACCATTTTTTTCACAGATATGTGTGGATTATTTTCAGTCAAAATAAGTAAATGATTCAAGAATTTTCACTTCTGTGTAGCAAGTTCTCATGCAGACACTGTTTGGCATTTGTTATAATAAGTGTTGACTGCATTTACTATTTTTTCTATTTTTAACCGGCCTTTCTTTTCAGGGTATATTATTTTGGTTATACAGTGTGTCCCAAAATGATGGAACAAAATTCATATTTTTTTCCAGTTCAGATTTTAAAAAATCGCTGAAAAAGGTCAATTAGTCACTTTTCTGCAATATTTTCTATTTTTTTTTGAGTCATGTTTGATAGACCTACAATATTAGCGACATTTTTTTTTAATAGGATGCTCTATATTTTATAGAATGAATACATAGTGTCATAGTTGTCAAAGAGGAATTAAATGAAAACAATCATTTAGTACAACTTTTTATTTTATTACAGCAAATGTTCAAAGTGGCCCCCATTAACCATTGTACAATGACCAATTCGGTGTCCAAAGTCATCAATTACATTTTGAATAATATTTGGTGTTATGTTTCGAACTTCTTCTCTTATACGATTTTTGCATCCTTTGATAGTGTTCACATATACTTTGCTATTTAGATAACCCCACAAAAAGAATCTAGTGGGGTTAAGTCAGTAGAGCGCGGCGGCCATCCAAGCGGCCCTCTTCTGCTTATGCATCGATTTGGGAAAACTTCTTACATCGAAGCGAAAATGTGGAGGAGCACAATCTTGTTGGAACCAGACATCACCAGCAGCATATCGTGCTCATTAGGGTTAGGATAAATTAATTCCGGGCTGGAATCAGCTGAAAACGCAAAAAAATCCAAATAAATGTAGCCTGTCAAATTGCACCCAAAGAAATAAGGTCACAGTATGCGATTTCCTACTATTCCAGACGAAACCTCCACTTTTTCCGGCCGTTGGGTAGGTTTTTTTGCAATCAATGCATAATTTTTGGGCTCCAAAACCTAGCATTTTGCCAGTTCACGGTTCCATTTAAGCAAATAGTTGCTTCGTCAGTAAAAATTAAGTGATTTTTTAAGTTGTGTTGTCTTTCAAATAAATTTATAATTTCTTCGAAGAACTGTAATCTTCTGCCTGTGTCATGTGTGTTCTTGTAAGACGTTAACTTTTTAAGGATGTCACTTTTGAGACTTCAGAGTTCTGTGAACTGAGGGCTTCGACAAGTTGAAGTTGGCTGAGATAGATCTAATGGATGAGGGAGGATATTCAGTAACGGCGAGCATTATTACATTTTGACGGTCATTTTCGCTTAACGTTCTTCGCCCGTCTGATACAGGTAAATCCTTTATAAGGGTTCTTCAAACTTTTTGGATACTTTACTTATTGTGCTCGACTAATTCTTTGGTCTGCATACTTAGGTGAAATAAGTCTCATACCTTCTGTTGACTGATTGATTTTATTTCCGCATCTAATCATAAGTAATTAAATTCAATTCTCTGTTTTTCGCCTAAACGGGCAACTATTTTTCAAAATATATTGGAACGAATGAATTGGAACTAAGACGATTCACATTATACCTAAGGCACTCTGATGAGTTTAATGTGTTTAAGGAAGTGGTTATTTTTTGAAAAAAATTAATAAAGTGTAGGTACGTTTTTTAAAGTATAGAAGAGGGTATGGTTGTTTGAAATAGTCGTCAGTACGACTTAAAAGACAATTTTTTACATTTTTTTAAACAACTATGACAAAAAAGTAAGTATAACCTTATATCGTTGAATTTGTCTTTAGAAGGGCTATCTATTTATAGGTACTATAAAATGTAGAGCGTCCTATTAAAAGAAATGTCGGTAATGTTATAGGTTAGTCAAACATGGTTTGTATGAATTATGTTCCGTCATTTCGGGACACTATTTAAAGAATGTTCAGAAACGATTAATTTTTATTTGCGTACAAAAACAATTTGGAAGGTGAAACAGTTTTTTATGAAACTATAATGCACAGTACAGTATAGAAATGTATGAAAAAACTCACTTTATTTTATCTCAGTCCTTTCGAAATCCAGTTGAAATTCAATTCCAGAATGTTCCCTTTTATTCTCGTTTTTCTTAATCGCTCGGTTACTCGTTTTTCCCTTCTTGTTTATATTTGACTTTTGTAAATACGTAACGTCTATTTTCATCAACTTACAGACCTTTGAAAATAAAAAAAAATATGTTCAGGGAAACATTCCCTTTTTTGACTAAATGGAACAGCTTTGGCTATGACAATACTGACTTCGATAGTCAGCAAAAGTTTGGAAGATACCGACTTCGCCATGTTCAGCTTAATACACAGGAAGAGTAATAAAAAGCCATATAAGCCTTCCTGACCTCGCGCATTTACTTGCAGGTATGAGTTTATTTTGAATTTGCAACATTTAAAAAACCTTTGCAAGATAAGTAGTCCCTGAGGTAGCTAATGCAAATGTTTTAGATGTTTCTGGCCGGTCTCGGGAGGGCGACCCGCAATGACCATTAATCCCCATCAAGTACACAATGCTTAGTGGACATTCCTCACTAATAGACTGACCACCTAACAGATTGCGCCACTCGCATTCTTCTTATTTATGTGCGCCGGCACCCATTTGTTACTATCCCTTACAATGATAATATTCACAAAAAGCTGAATATTTTTACGGCGCGTTTTTGTTCTTCGCTATTAATTTAACGACTTTCGTGGTATTGGATCTAAACTCGTTTATACGTAAACAAATCGTTGAAATGTTTTCAGTGCTTATCATTAGATTATAAAATAGCTGAAGCATACGTGCGACAGATTGCTGTGTGCTATTCGGAATTCTTGTAATTCGAATTTTCTGATGAAGAGGATATTCAAAGGCCATAAAATAAAAACTGTTTATGGTTCAGAAAATGTTTAGAACCATAAGTGTTTTTTTTTCTATACAGGGTGTTCTGAAAAACACTAGCATAAATTCAGGGCCTGATAGAATTGCAAAAAATATTACAATTTGTTCCTATGAACCATGGACGTATCTATTTCCGTTTTCATGATACAGGGCGTTAAATATAATTTTTGGAATCTAGTTTCAGCCCTATATTCTACAAAATTCGACCGAATGAACTGAAATCTTGTTATGTGGGACATTTGGGGATGCTAAATGCTCTGAAGTTATTCATTTTTAGCAAATTGTCAAATATGTCAAATGAACGTTTTATGTCTATTATCAGAACAAGTATTTATTTTAATTAGTGTAATAAGAGATTTCTACTTGCTACGGTATGAATAACGGTAATAATTATTCAAACTCGGAATATACCAATATGTTGCTGAGTTTAGGCGAATGTTTAGGGAACAGCTTCGCTGCTATAAGACGATATTTGGAAAAGTTTTCTGGTAATTGATTATCAAATAAAAATATATTTTTGGCGGTTGAAAGGCGATGCCAGAAGACAAGCTCGTTTACGCCAAAAAAAGTAAATTTAGGACAACCAAGAACTACAAGGACTAACAACTAACAAAGAGGAAAATATATTAGATGTGGTATTTCAGGAGCCTTCAGTGAGTATCAGAAAATTATCACAAAGAGCAAATGCGTCCGTGTGTGGTATTTGGGAAAACGTTGAAAACGGAATGTTAATGTTCTTATTAACATGGATTTTTGTTAGTTCAGTTGGATGGAGGTTTCAGGTTTTCAATCAAGCAACACTTAACCGTCATAAAAAGCCGAATTTCTATTTTTTGCTACTATAATTTTTGTGCACATTTTCAGGTAAATAATTGAAAAAAATATTAAACTACTCTGAATTATATTAATAACAGCGCAATGTGTAGTTCAATATTGCCCTTGCTATACATGACTGGACATTATCTGAAGCTGCATTGAAATTAGAAGCTCTCGAGATAGAATAGACATGTCCTTCACGTTGATGATATTATGATAAGGGGAGCAATAGCTTTTTATCAGTAGATCTCTTCTATTTTTCACAAAAAGTGCATGATCGTCCAAACTTAAATACAAATATTCTGGAACCTCTTTCCAAAGGACGTTTTTAGGTTAAGTTTTCCAGTAAAAGAGTAGCTTGAGAATTATGCAATTAATTTCTTGCTATGGGCATTAAAAATTTCACATATTTCTTCTAGAGACAGAAGTGGGATATTTTATGTAAAAGATTATAGAAATTAGCATACCTACACCAATTTGTTTTTTTTTATTATAAGTTATGAAGAGTTTAGGATCAGATGCCTTAATAGGATATTGATCTCCTTTCACAAGCATTCAAGATCATTGCCACATAAATTATCAAGATCTCACGTCTGGTGTCCTATTGTTTATGACATCAATACCCATATGGTATTGTTACTCTTTTACTGCAAATGACAGAAATAGGTGCGAACAGTTTTGTTAATTTACTTAATTTACTAATTTCGGCAACTATTAAAAGATTAAGAATATTGTAAAATGTTATTTTAAATAATTTTATTATAAAACTGTGTGTGTGATACGTGTTTATTCTAATAGTTCACATAATTTTGGTAACTTAATTTTATGTGAAGTGCTAAGCTAATGCATTTCGATAATTTTTGTTTAATTACATATGTAAAGAGCAATATTACTTCTCTGCTAACGAACTAGTAAAAAAATGGTGCTTGGATTCTCGACAGATGAAGATACGTTGTAGTTCGGTGCTCACTACTTCTACACGCTGACGATCACTGTTCCATAAAAAAAATTTTTTTGTGATTTATTTCGTTTTACAGAACATTATAAATAATTCGTAGTAAAATATTGTAAACATATAACATATATGTTGGATTTTGCTTTCAAACTTCGTTTTATAATGAGTGGAAAGTTTAAATGTAACTTAATAAATAAAGGATTGTCGCAAAATTCCTAAAATACGTCAATTTTTATTTTTAATGGGGTATATTACATGTTTATTTTTTTAATTATGGGGAGGATTGCAGCAACCTCCAACTTTTTTTAAATGGAATGGTAAGTTGATTTTTTTTATTTTAGTTTTTTCAATTGCAAATACAATTACGTATTTTTTTTGTTACTTTTTATAATCGATGCTCAAATATTTACTAAAACTACTTTAAGGCAAACGATTTTCAAAATGCCCTCCACCTTGCTGCTAACATTACCCTAATCGAATCGAATAAAAAGCATTCTTAACATTTTGTAACACTTCCGGCGTTACATACTTGCCTAATATCATCCCTGATTCTTTGCAGCTTCAGTTCGGTGATGTCGTTAGGTTTAGTAGCATAAACCTTGCTTTTTAGATATTCCCATAAAAAATCTAATGGGATAAGATCGGGTGATCTTGCTAGCCACTTAATTGGGCCTCTTCTTCCAATTCACCTATTCGGAAACATATTGGGGATATCTAAAAAGCAATGTTTGTGCTAAAGTCTAATAATAAAGTGATACATCCGTCACCACTGAAGTAACGACAATAACGAAACGTCAAGGCATTGTCAATGTAAGTGGTAATTTCTAGATACATTAATTGTGCATGTGCAAATCGGTACATAAATAAAGTATATTCATATTCTATTTAACATGATGGTTTGTAATGTTAGTCAAATACTTTAGCTTCAAGAATATATAGACCAATACGGAAACAAATTCATAAGTACTGAGTGATCAGTTATACCGTGTAGGACACGGTCTGATTACAAGGTCCGCTATAATAAGACAGAAAGGACATACATACAGACTTTGCATTGTTATCGTGCTTCCAAAGAACGGACTCGTCTCAGTTACGGCAGACGCTTACTTCTTCATCAACCGTAAACAACCGTAAAAACAAACCGTAAAAAGGAGCTCCTTCATTGTTTTTTGCACTGCTCTCTACATTGTAATCCAATAATGGCACGCCCAGTACATAAGTTATATCTATGCACTAGGCATTTCCGTATAACATATTTTTTTATTTCTATAGCGGTTATTGCTTTTTTTGGAAAAGTAATGTTCACTAAAAAAACATTTTTCTTATACTACAACCATTATGAATATATTTAACGAATCAATAAAACTTATCAATTTTAAATGAGAAATTAATTATCAATGATTTTACATCGCCTTTCGAAATAGTCGGTGTTAAAAACAGTTTTTTTTCTAGGAGACATCAGGTGGTAATAAAATATCGCAGATATGTTGAAATTATACATTTGGAACCATCAATTTTTACAAATGAGATAAAATAAATAACCTTAATCGTTGAAATTCATTTGATATCATGCGAATAATATTCGTGTTATCTTTCATTGACTGCTAAAGCTTGTAATTTATTTAAGTGGGACAATTTTAACATGGTAAGTCCGACTTGTTAATTGAATAACCAGTATTAAATCACAGACTCAATAAAAATCTTCACATAAATGGCCGGCGAAGATAATACAATCAAATAAATACTCCTATAGAATTGAAACAAACATATGAAACAAATTATTGCTGTGGTAAATATAAATTTCGTTTCTTTGTATACGACAGATACTCTAAACACAATGTCTTTAGATTATGAAGCTAAATGTCTTTCAGCATATTTAAAAATAGTATAAAATAATTAATGAATACTGATTTGCTTTGGCAGAACTAAAATTTCAAATAGTTGTTATGATGAAATAGAGAATTAAAATTTTCCAATGCTTTATTTCGATATTTTCAATAAGCGCAAAGGAATTTTGAAAAACTTATTTTGATGTCTTTTTTTGTTACGCCTTATTGTTTTTCCTTATTCAGCAGAACATTTTTTGTGCATCTGCTATATACAGGGTATACCAATATTCCGTGTATGTACAGGGTGTCTCAAAGTTCACGTCTCGAGCCCATAATAGACAAACGAAAAACGACAGTAAAAATATGTTTAGATGGCGTGAATCGGGACTCGCTAATGTCCATTTTGCACTTGAAAATCACCTTTTTCAAAATTCGGAAAATAAAAAAATTATGTCATCAACTTTTTTCTCCACGAGCATAAACATTTTTTATGATTAAGCAATTATTACACACTGTTATTTAAATTTTAACCAATATTTTAAAGTAAGCATTTTCATAATCAATTTGTACAATAATTGTACAATGTTAGGTTGAACTTGCGTTGAACAAAAGCAACCAAAACAAATTCGCTTTTGTAAACTACTGTATAATTGCTAAAGTTAATCATCTGCCTTAAATACAATATTCTGGTTTTGAGATGGTGGCAGAAAAAGTTAATTATGTAGACCATTTCTTACGGAGGCAAACCAACACAGTAATTAATGTTCATCTTGTGCTCAGAAATAAAAGTACTGACAGATGCATTAACTTGTTGGACTTTAATCTGTATTTCAATTGAGATGCAGATGCAGATAAAAGGCCGATTATATAGAAAATGATTTGTAACTAATACAAAAATGTGACGTGAAAAATTTATTGCAAATTACGTTTTGCTTACATTTAATATCAAGGGGCATTAAAGTGGAGCAATAAGCTATTTTTAAATGCCTTTGTTGTTATTAATGAAAGCTTTCAATTAAATACATTTGAAAAATGTAATCAACTAATTCCATAAACTGTTTGAGGTAACCTTAAAATGACTAATTTATAGACTGAATGAAGCAAGTACATAATCTTTTTCAAAAAAAAAAGGAAAGGAAAAATTACTTTGACAGACGTGTTGTTTATTAGTCATTCTTTTTTGTTCAACTAAATTGCAACGAATTTGGTTCGAAAGCTAAAAATATTATAATGTAATGGGATGTTGAATAAGTTATCGTTGGTTTATTTTGTAAAAATTAATGGTGTTCTTCGATATGAGCAGCTCATATTAAAGTACACCAAGCTGATTCCATCAAACGTAGAGCAGAGGAAACAACTATCAACTAGACAGAATGTAAATAATAATAAACAAAAATTTAGACTCAGGACTCAGGGTATCTTCCATGACTTTCTTAGAAGACAGAATTAAATCCAAAGCTTTGGGATTTGATTTCCCAGTTCACACAACCGTGAACGGAAATTCAATGGGTTGAAATCATATTTAAGAAATACATTTTTTGTTTTCATCACTGCTTATATATAAATCAAAATATATTTTCACAATAAGAATTTCTTTAATGTCATTTAGAAGTTTGTTAATACAGAAAAGACCAGAGGGATATAATCATTAATTATATTTTATTATACTCAAGTTCTATGTAGCAAGCGCAAATGTGCTAGACAAGATTGTGATGCAAAAATGTAACAATAGCAACTTTCACTCTTTAAGAATATTGTGACGTATTCATTATACCTATATGTACATAAAAACTAAGTGCATATATATATATTAGAAGTATGTACATTTTTCTGCATGACGTGTATCAAAACGAGGACTGACTTTATAAACTATTCAAACAGCTCAAAGTTCAGGGGTCTGTTACCATTTTATGAATGCACCCCAGTACAATGTCATGCTGCAACTGATGAACAAGTTCTGCAACGACTAGAAGTAAATCCCTAGTTGAAAACATAACAAATTGGTCGTACCTGCCGATTTTCAACCTCAAGAATCGGCAGTTTGACGAAATATTCTTTAGACGAACAGGACTACGCTTATACAAAGCCAGAGATTTTTTATACAACTTAGCAATAGTCGTATTTGCCACCAAGAACAACCACACCATTTTATTTTAGCGGTTCTGTTTTAAAATTTTACTATTTTTTAGCATAATTGCAATTACAGTATAATACATACAAATTTTGAATACTTAATACTACTTTAAGATTGCAGAAACCGTATTTGTTTATAGACATTTCTGTATAATCTTAAGATTGAAAAAAGTCGTTTCAACTTTGTATCCGTCATTATTTATCTTTGCTGCTAATAATTCTGTACTAAAGTAAATAAGTCTTACGAAGTAAAACAAAATAATCTGAAATTGCAATGCAAATTGAAAAATAAAAAAGGAGCAGAAAAGCAGAATTTCTTTCCACTTTGTGCTCGAGTGTATTCGAAGTCTGGGTATGGTAATGGAATTGCCTTTAAGGCGTTTGTTCACGTCCTCTTTTTCAAACACAACACCGATCTTAAATTAGTATTCTTCGTATTTATGAGCTCAAAGTTTGCTATTTATTATAACGAAAATATATTTTTAAATTAGGTACTGAAAATACAAGGATCCGCTTCCGAGGCTGGAGTTTCGTGAAATCGTTGTTACTTTTTAATTTTAACGAGAAAATTTGAGTTATACCGAGTTTATATAATATTTATATTTCAACAAACCGACCATGATAAAATTAATGTCAACTAACGTCATAGATATTAAATCTAGATGAAAATCTACAGTCACGGTTCCAGTGTACTGTATATTTACCAATGTATCGAGATTATATTTTCCACAAATTAACAAAAAACGTTCATATAAAAATATCTCTTTTCATTTCATTGTTTAAAAATTACAAGATGTTAAAATTTTAGGAAAAACTACATTTCTTTAATTGAAACAAAATGGCTGAAGTTATTCAAATTAAAAATAAATATGTACTTTTCTCTTTTGACATTCCACAAACATATGTTTGTGTCTTTGTCTTCTTTATATGAGAAGTAGTTTAGGTGAGACAGACTTAGCATGTTCGTTGTTTAATATTCGCTCACAATAATTATGACCAAGGTATTATTAAAAAATTTCCTCTTTAACAAATCCTATAGTCTCAAATCTATAGATCAGGTAACATTTTAACTACAAGAGTAGATAGAGCAATAGTTTAACAGCAAGGGTGATAAAGTGCTTTAATTAATTTTTTACTGCTATTTGTTTCTATAAAACTTACTTTTAATATTCATTGGAAGTGATATGAACTTCAATCGTATAAGGAATTATAGGAATTTCTATTTTTGAACCTATTTTTTCATGGAACAGAACAAACTGCACAAGTAAATGTGCAAGAATTTTCTCTTCTACCACTGAGTCTTCTATATCCTGCCATCCCCCTCTACGCTTAACACCTAACAAGTTAGCATCAGAATTTACCAGCATTGTGACTGTAGAGTGGCAAAATAATAGCGGGTATACATTTATGAATTCGTTAAACTTTATCAAGATTTCATCTCTTCAAATTCTCATAATATCGTCCGGTTTCAAAACTTGATTTTTTATGTTTGTAACCATCAGTTAATTTCTTTAACAATGTATTAAATTATCTGACATCATGAAACGTTATTTGATGGAGCAGACTCATCAGATATAGTAGTTACACTCTAAAATGTCACAATTTTTATTTATCAGCAAAGTTGATATTAACATCGAGTATTGGTATTTTTTGCGAGAATTGGCAGAACGGTATAAAACAACAATTATTGCATTGCCATGCATTTTCCATAGTAATATCAAGTATCCACTGAGATTTTATAACGCGACTCAATTACTAATTGATTTTTTTTATTAGAATTTTCGTCCATTACAATAAGTAACTGTTATTTGAAATTCTGCGGATGATGAAACCAGAATAGTTTCCTCAAAAAACGAATAGTACTATGTAATAAATAATCAATGTTCTTGAAATTTTGTTGAAAAGTTTTTAGAAATATTGAAAATGAACGAAATGCTTTAAGAAAACAAAGAAATTGTATATGCAATAATATTTCTGTGTAGTCTTAATGACAAATTTAACATTAGAAATATTAATATAATTCAAAGTAAAAACATGTCACGCTAGAAATACTTCTACATTTGTAATTGTTTGAACCGATGAACATATAGGTTAGATGTAAAATTTGATAACATTTTAGGGAAAGGTCATATAATTCAGTGGGATTAGGCCAAATTTTCAATAGAGTGAATGATATCCGTCCAATTATTTCGTGAACTGGAATCCTTGTTGGTTGTAATAATTGAAAGGAGAAATAATAATAGAATATCTAAATTAAGCTATCACATTTATTAAAAAATAAACATCATTCATTTTAAAGAGTAAACATTTTCGCGGCGTAAGCTTTTTTCTGTAAAATGACATGAATTTTAAACTTTTATCTGTATGTTTTTTTTTTCTGTAGTTTTTAATTGGAGAAGAATAATTTCATAATAACAACCATCGGCAGATCCTTTCGCGAAAGGATAGTTTCAATTGTTTTTCTAAATATTTTTAGAAATGTTTAAATGAATAGAAAAAGATGACTAAAAACTTCACAAAGAACATAATCTTTTTGCATATCAATAGCAAAATGTTATGAAACCTAACTATTAATAATATTTTTTTAAAATTGAACACTGTTTACCTCGACAAAGAAGATAAACGAACTTTCTTCGTTCTTTTGCCATTGTTAATAAGCAAAAAAAATCACGGAGGAAATGATTTTATAAAATATTCGTCTTGTAATTAACTATTTTCTATTTTAAATAAATTAAGTAAATAATGCAAAAATGAGTTGAATGCTTGAACGAAAAGTGAAAAATCTTTAAGATTCCCTCAGGAGATATTTGATATTATTGAGTATGTCGCAAAAGTCAACATTTTTTTAAAACAAATACTTCTTCGAAACGGTACATCTTAGTTGCAATATTTGTTTTCAAAGTAGGTCTTAAAGTCAACAAAAAATTTAAAGAAACTATAAACGAAAATAATTTTGATATATAGAGAAAACTATTTATATACGACACTTTTTTATTATTAATTAATAATTATTATACTGATTTTGTAGGTCGGCCAAAACGTTGGTGATATTGACAGAAAAAGAAAACTAAAACCACACCACAAATAAATAACTTCAGACAATATCAGAAGATCATGCGTTTTTGACGATGAAATTGGCATAGGTACTATTGGACCAGCAATAAATATTCCACATTCTTTTAAGTATGTTGGAAATACGTTTATATTTATCTTTGCATGCATTTTCACTTATACTTACACCTATACTTATACTTATACGACCAATAGTCGTCACTATTTTTAAACAGTAACTGCCACATCAAAGAGAAGATGGGGAATATTTTAGAGGTCTTGGTCATATTTTTATACGTATAACTAATATCCCAAACAATAAAATAAATCCAAAATTATGGATAAGTATTATTTGTTTCAATGTCAGTTCTTGGATTTATACTACATTAAGTCCACCACACCCATTTAAATCAAGATCAACATTGAAATTAACAAATTATTAATAAAATTATCCGTAATATAACTAAAACATCTACAGAACATTATCATGTAAAAACTTTACCTTCAATAAAATTTCACCAAATAATACAAACAAATATTGATAACTGTCTGAAGAAAACAGCTAAATAAATCTTTAGAAACAATGTGTGGTGCAGTCACATCCCAAACTGTAGAAGCTTCTAATGAAGAGACACTTTCTACTTCATCATCAAACATACAGGGCTGGAAAATCCACATGGTCCATCTGCCTTTACATGACAGCAACAAAACAAAGTAAAGAAATCCGTGCGATAGACAAGGATGGCTATAGTGAAGACGTTTCATAATCTGAATAGTCACCGTCCGTTTCGGCTTAGAAGTGGGAGTGACTATTCGGATTATGAAACGTCTTCAATGTAACCATCCTTGTCCGAACCTGTATATTATAATGGTTCTACATGTAGATGGCGTGAAATGAAATTTTTAAATAATCTTTTTTCCTAAATTATAGCCATAAAGGAGCAATTACTGGCACAATCACAATTGCTGGGGTACTCATGCTGGTATAATGGGCAAACGAAAGAAATATCCCTGAAAAAATTGTTGCGAATTTAAGCAATAAATACACCTGCCTATTACGCGTTGCACATAACACAAAAGAGAGAGAAAACAGCAAATCAGGGCATAATCTTGAGCATATTTCAACATTTGCGAGAGTTGCAAAACAACGTCCGCCGATTTTTACCCGCTCCGAGCAAAGCTAATCATCAATTGGAAACTTTCTAGCTACCTGCTACCTGTTGTTCTGTTGCAACAGCATATGACTATAATCTATTAACAAATAGTGACCGAAGTATATAAAATGAGTAATTAAGGCACCGCCTCTACACGTCTGAAGGAATGCTACTGTATCTGGATTGTAATTTGTAAGCGGATTGCGGGCCCGAGGCTTGAATACATTTCTATTATTATGTATTCGATATCATTGCCGCACTTCTGTTCGGAGCAAACTGCACAGCATAACATTTCATCGAAACTCAGTTGTTTTGTCTACTTAAGGTAATTAGAAGTGTTACGTACTCAATCAGAGCTAATAAACTAACACCCGAATGACATTAAGCGTCAAAATGTTTTCTTTGAGGGGAACGGGAGATCATTCAGAGAAAGAAACGGTGACACAGATAAATAAAATGCGATAGTATTCAATCGTTATAATTAACGTTCATCATTTTCACACCGCGTCGGCCTAAGGCACAGGTTAAAATCAACTTTAATTATAATAGAGTTAGGTACATCAATTTATATCATTCAAGCAATGGCAAATTTATATTTACACGGTATTTCTTGAAAAGGGTGATGGAGGGCACGAAAATGAACAACTTTTTTTAAGCAGCTGATGGTCTAAATGCTTCTGTTTTGCAGAAAATTAATTAAGAAAATTAACCATAAATGTAAGCCGACCCTGTGCATCTTGTGCACGTGCAAGGCCAGAATGCTTCGGACTCGCTACATGCGTAAAGCGCTTCTCTAATTGGCTGACGTTTCACAAATATGATGGTAGGTCAGTATGTCTTGTGTTCTTTAGTTGTGTGTTGCAGCATTACTTAGGCGGCGTTTCTGATCAAGAACTAGCAAATATGGTTTTAATGTACGGAGAATGTCAGTACAATTTAAATGAGACTTGTCGTTTGTATGCGGTCCGTTACCGTAACAGACGACAACCTAACAGTAGAACAGTTCAAAGATTACGAGATACCGACCACCTAACATAAGAAGGTCGTGGACAGGAAAGGCGGCAATATGTTTTCGACGACGAAGAAAACATCATAAAATAAACCTCGTTGAGGAAAATACGAGGTGCAGTACTAGTGACACTGGCCCAGAAGTGGGTGTATCTAACAGTACCGTGTGGCGTATACTACAATTATTACACTCCTATCCGCTATCATGTACAAAGGGTTCAAGGTTTAAATAACAATGATTTCCAGCCCCGTGGAATTTACCAGTGGTTTCGATATCATATAGCACAAGATCGAGATTTTACAAGCAAGGTGCTTTTTACGGGTAAACGTTGTTTTACTAGAGAAGGCATACTAAATTTTCACACCAATCACTATTGGTGTGATGCAGTAGTAGTAGTAGTGAAAGGAGCGGCCTCAGCCTGGCAAGTAGGCCACAAGTGGGTCCTTTTTGCCTGCCCCACCGTCTTATCACCTGACCTCTCTCTGCCTCTGACCCTCCTCGAACCTACCCAACGCTCTAATGAACGCCAGGATTTTGGTCCATGGAAGGTCCCTCACCTCAACCCCTTGCAGCTCTTCAACACCAAAGACTTTATGTCTTAACCTCCCAAAGGCTGCACTACTCCACATGAAGGCATGAAGGGTCTTCCTCAATTCCTATTAAACTTAAATGCCTCCTAAGTGTGCAATGGCCTGTCAGAACCCCCACCATTTGGTTTAGGGCTCTTCGACTGAGGCTCAGCAGCCATCTCGTCTTAGGTTTACTTTACTAGTTTTGACCTAAAGTTTTATAGGTCCGTTTATTAAGAGCCCCATTAATACTACCTCGTGTGATTTCGAAGATTGGTTCAGGTCCCAGGTCAGGTCCCCTAAATCCAAGACCAGCCAGTTGATCAACCCTTTCGTTACCAGGAATACCCATACGGTCCCGAACCCAAACCAACTCTACCTCTCTTCGTCTGGCCAATGACTCCAGAGCGTCTCCACATTTCTGAACAAGGACAGAATTTTTCCTCGCTCTGAGCGCGGCCTGATTGTCAGAGCAGATAAAAATCTTCTCCTCTACACAGTTCCTTACCTCCTCCTTGCTTGCCACCATCAATGCAGCGAAAACCTCAGCCTGAAAGACTGTGGCATACATACCCAGTGAAAAACTTTCCTGCATACCATTGCTTTCCAGATAAATTCCTGCTCCTGAAAACTCATCTCCTACCCGAGATCTATCACTAGGGCTCCCAGGGGGAACATATCACTTTCCTGTTTTCACTGCTCCCTCGAGAGGAAGGAGGTAACATACTTCCTTCCTAACTTAAGCCGGTCCTTTGCTTCCGTGACCCTCATGGCGGATATTGGGATATCCCTCTCCACCCTTCCTCTCCAACCGCCTGTGTCCCTTATCCTTAGGTATGTCGTCATCGCCTCCCTTACAATCCATGTAGGAGGGGTTGGCAATCCCAGAAGGACGTCTAACGCAGCCGTTGGGGTCGTCCTTATTGCCGCTGTTATATCTAAGCAGGCAAGTATTTGGATTCTCGATAGCTTCCCGGCTACCGTCACCCGGCCCACACTCTGCCACCAGACCAAGACCCCATACTGCAGCCTCGGTTTGACCACTGCCGTGTACACCCAGTGAAGCACCCTTGGATTGGGTCCCCAATTTTTGCCCACTACCTTCCTTAACTACCAGAGGGTTGGCACCGATTTCCGAGTAATCCTTTCAACATGTGATCCCCAAGACAGTTTACTCCAGGATTAGACCCAGGCATTTGACTTCTCATTGGGGTCCTAAAGTCTCCTATCTTCCTTCTCCTTGTAAATAGGATCATCTCGGTCTTCTTTTTATTGACTCAGAGTCCCATCTCCTCACACCACCTCTCTATGATCCTACAGGCTCCCTGCATTCTGTCGCTACGTCCAAAAACCGGCCCATGAGTAGAACCACGCCATCGTCAGGTGTTCCATGATCCATTACTAGGCACCATAGGCAAGTGGCGAGAGGCAATTGCCTTGAGGGCATCCATCCCTCACCCCCATGTCCCTGCGACAGTCTCCCATGGCTGCACTTCTTTTCTTTCAATGCCGATGTCACCCATTCGAACACAGTACACGATGTGTCCCCGTCTTGGAGCGAGTTGCATATATTCTCAGTTTTTGCCTATATCAAAGAATATCGCCAGTGCGACCTCTTTGTACTGAAGAGCCTTCTCTACTTTGTGTGTGATACTATGTAAGCCGTCTCCGTGGACCTGCCCCGCCTATATACTGGTTCGTGTGGATTGGATATCTATTCAACGCCCTATCCACCAGATACCTGTCCATAATCCTTTCCATTGTTTTAAACAGAAAGGATGTGAGACTGATTGGCCTAAAAGACTTCGTTGTAGTGTAGTCTTCTTTCACAATTTTAAGGATAAAGATCACCTTGGCTGACCTACAAGCCTGTGGGACATAGCCCATCGCCAGACTGGCACGGAAGACCCTCACCATGGTAAGAGAATATCCAGGCCCCTCTGCAGTAACGACGGGAAGACTACGAACTCATTACTGTTAGGTTACACCAAGTTGCCGTTATATAATTAATAATGAGACACAACTAGGTATTCTCTTATAATTATTTAACTACTTACTTATCTGATTTAGTGATGCAATACAAAAAAAAAAACAATTAAATTAAAAATATTTGTCTGTCACGCAATGACATCGGTCTCTTGAATTAGTATAAAGCTCGAGTATAAAGCTGCTTGTAAATGAAAGGCATGTACCTACTTCTCTTTTTTTTCTACACAGATGAAAGAGAAATGTAGAAACAATAAACGAGAAACGTCCTAATTTCATTCTCGATAGCTTCCCGGCTACCGTCACCCGGCCCACACTCTGCCACCAGACCAAGACCCCATACAGCAACCTCGGTTTGACCACTGCCGTGTACACCCAGTGAAGCACCCTTGGATTGGGTCCCCAATTTTTGCCCACTACCTTCCTTAACTACCAGAGGGTTGGCACCGATTTCCGAGTAATCCTTTCAACATGTGATCCCCAAGACAGTTTACTCCAGGATTAGACCCAGGCATTTGACTTCTCATTGGGGTCCTAAAGTCTCCTATCTTCCTTCTCCTTGTAAATAGGATCATCTCGGTCTTCTTTTTATTGACTCAGAGTCCCATCTCCTCACACCACCTCTCTATGATCCTACAGGCTCCCTGCATTCTGTCGCTACGTCCAAAAACCGGCCCATGAGTAGAACCACGCCATCGTCAGGTGTTCCATGATCCATTACTAGGCACCATAGGCAAGTGGCGAGAGGCAATTGCCTTGAGGGCATCCATCCCTCACCCCCATGTCCCTGCGACAGTCTCCCATGGCTGCACTTCTTTTCTTTCAATGCCGATGTCACCCATTCGAACACAGTACACGATGTGTCCCCGTCTTGGAGCGAGTTGCATATATTCTCAGTTTTTGCCTATATCAAAGAATATCGCCAGTGCGACCTCTTTGTACTGAAGAGCCTTCTCTACTTTGTGTGTGATACTATGTAAGCCGTCTCCGTGGACCTGCCCCGCCTATATACTGGTTCGTGTGGATTGGATATCTATTCAACGCCCTATCCACCAGATACCTGTCCATAATCCTTTCCATTGTTTTAAACAGAAAGGATGTGAGACTGATTGGCCTAAAAGACTTCGTTGTAGTGTAGTCTTCTTTCACAATTTTAAGGATAAAGATCACCTTGGCTGACCTACAAGCCTGTGGGACATAGCCCATCGCCAGACTGGCACGGAAGACCCTCACCATGGTAAGAGAATATCCAGGCCCCTCTGCAGTAACGACGGGAAGACTACGAACTCATTACTGTTAGGTTACACCAAGTTGCCGTTATATAATTAATAATGAGACACAACTAGGTATTCTCTTATAATTATTTAACTACTTACTTATCTGATTTAGTGATGCAATACAAAAAAAAAAACAATTAAATTAAAAATATTTGTCTGTCACGCAATGACATCGGTCTCTTGAATTAGTATAAAGCTCGAGTATAAAGCTGCTTGTAAATGAAAGGCATGTACCTACTTCTCTTTTTTTCTNGAAATAGGCTATTTCAAAAGTCTATACACACTGCGCATATACATAAATCCGTGGAGGATATTCGGAGCTTTAAAGCTCTGTACCGGCCAAACTATCCATTTTTGAGCTTTGTGGCCATTGAGACAATTGACCAGTATGATGAACTCTATCACATATCAAAAATTCAGCGAATTTGACCGGGACCCAATTTCCATAAGATTTGTGCGGGGTCCTTTCACAAAAATATTTCGCACCATTCGGAAATTTTTGTTAAAATTCTATTTAAAAAACTTTATTTTGTCGCTCTCTATCTCGAAAACAAGAGAAGATAGACATATATAGTTCATATGACAAAAAATTCTTATTCTTTATCGTACTGTCACACCCTGTATTTACGAGAGGTCTTTCTGAAACACCCTGTGTAAATATAATATAATTGAATCAAAGGCATCTGACATAAAACTATATTGTTTCCTATAACTTTAATCTTTACCATTTTTTCCCTGAATAGAAATGTGATAAATATAAAGAAATATAAATGTTATTATGTGTATTACCCTGTACATACGATTATTACAAAATAAACAAATATCAAAATAAACAAACTGAATAGTCCATCGTTACTAACTGTTATCATTATTACCTTAATACATTGTTTTAATGAAAATGGCATCAAAAGTGATACATATTACACTTAATAATCAGTGGTCGTTAAATCGGGTTCATTATTTTTTTCTGAATACAATCAAATAGTCGTTCTGTTACTGTTAGGTTACACCAAGTTGCCGTTATATAATTAATAATGAGACACAACTAGGTATTCTCTTATAATTTTTTAACTACTTACTTATCTGATTTAGTGATGTAATACAAAAATGAAACACAATTAAACTAACAATATTTGTCTGGCACGCAGTGACATCGGTCTCTTCAATTAGTATAAAGCTCGAGTATAAAGCTGCTTGTAAATGAAAGGCATGTACCTACTTCTCTTTTTTTCTACACAGATGAAAGGGAAATGTAGAAACAATAAACGAGAAACGTCCTAATTTCTCCCAGACAGGCGTTAGTTAATAAACCGACTGTATCTGGCTGGTTAACTGAAGACAATTATCTTACAGAATGTAAGAGCCCTGATTGAGGATGAGCAGGCGCGACGACTTGATACAATACAGTTTAGATCAACAATGAAGTGTTTACTTGGAATAAAAACAGCTAATTCTTTTATGTGTACAGATTGTATATTTAGCTCCTGGAGTTTTAACAGAATGAAGAAATGGGAATGCAAGATTTTGTTGGGGGAAATGGGGGCAGGGATATAATCTTTATATCTTTTTTTGGAAGCGAATAGATTATATTTCAGGTGATGCTTGCTGGAATTTAGAAAGTTAAGGATTTTCAAAGTAATTTGGCACAAGACGTATTTCAATTTTATAATACAGGGTATGGTAACAGTTAACGTCTCTTTAAGTTAAAATTAATTCTATAAAACCTGGAGAAGATTTAGAAAACAGTTTATAAAATGCTAGGTGACATAAATAGCTGGAAGGGTTTTTCTATACCTCTTCAAATAATCGTGACAAAACCAAATCAAATAATACAAATAACAGCTTGTTACTAGACAATAAATCAAGATATACAATGTTATTAATTTAAATATCATGCAACTTTTTTGAAGAAGCATTTTTGCGTTTGTTTTCTCCAAAAAATAGTAATTATTTAATTATGGAGGTGTGATAATGTTAATAAAGTAGTAATGAAGAAGTGAATTTGCGCCTGTCTCCCCTAAAAGACAGTAGAAAGTAATTGCGGGCGCGAGTTCCAGTAGGATGTTGGCTTTCTGAAACTTAATGGGTCTGGTGAGAGATGCAGCATGAGGGGAAACAAAGCAGTTAATAAATCGCCTGGAACAGATGTAATTGTTTAACTTGTACGTGTTGATTGAGTACATAAAATTTTACGGTAAATAAACAATGTTTTATGAAGTCCTTATTAACAAAGCCGTTTAATTTTAATTACGTATTGTAACTCACACGCTGCTTAGGTTTAATTGCTTATCTGCCTTCCCGTTCCAAACATAAACAATGAAGTCTAAATGTGGTACATTTGACTAACTAGAAGAGTAATAATGGCATTTTTTTGCTCTATTTTTTTCAAGAACAACCTTTTCTAGTAAAAATCGTATCACTGTGTTACTATGTAAAGGTTTTTTAAATGTTTTATTACTCATAGAGGCAGCTATATAGAAAATTTTTCTACGAAAAGCTGAAAAATATATTAATTTGGAATTCACTTCTAAGATTGTTAAATAATATTTTTTTTAGTCTTAAAAAATATTAATGCAATATTTTTTATAGTAAAAAAATATTAATATTATAACCAGTAACGTAGTTATTTCATCAGTAAGGTCGGCGAGGTACGATATTAGGGAAAGTCCTAGAACTTCAGGGAAAAAATTTGATTAATAAATCAACCAAAAATTGCTGGAAATAGTTTTCAAGTTCGTAGCTCGGCCGTTAGGGGGCGCAATCTACATACCAAAATATGGAGTTGAATTTTTCTCAGACATGTTTCCTGTTCAGGTATATTAAATAGTACAAATATGGATAGCCAGATTCATTGCGAATAACTTTTGTCATTGACATTTCGTTCTATCTCTCAACAAAAAGGGTGGGGGAAGCTCCTTTTTTAAGGATTGGCTCATCAAAAGCCCATAGTGTTGCACCTCGTTGGAAAGGTCTTTTCATGCTTTATCTCGTGGCGAATGCGTAATGTCATTTACATCAATATGGAACCCATTTTATGTTGGTAATTAAATGTCTTTTCGTTAGCGTCGTGTTCCTCAATTCATTATCATTATTTATTTTTTGCTCACTAATTTGCGAATAACTTAGATAACAAAAAGAAATATAGAACACTATTTTTATGCTCTTTAAACTAACCTATCAAAAGTTTTATCCTGCTATTTCACTTTGTTAAGAAAACGTAAAACAAGCTAAACTTGGGTAAATAGCGTCAATAAATAAACAACACTTTCGTTAGAAATATCAAATTTATACTATATTCTTCAATTTTTTGTGCTGAATTCATTTATGTAAAGAAAACTATAGTACTGCTGTTATTCGATAGAGTGGACTGTATAAACTCTTGTGCTGATTTGAATAACTTTCTTTATTTCCTGAATGTTGTACAACTACACAAATAGATTAATAGAAATTAGAAAAACATGTCATCATTTTTATTTGATTTTTCAACAACTTTTTTGTTTTTGTGTTGCTCTGTAACCGTCTCTATACAAACTTAGATAAAAAAATCTATTAACATACAAAATACTTTACCAACTGCATTTAAAAAATTTTGAGAAAAAGACATTCTTTTGAAATAACGCCATCTATAGGTTTCCATATTACACATTCACCATGAGATAAAGCATGAAAAGCCCTTTCCAACGAGGTATAACACTATGGGCCAATCTTTAAAATAATGCATTTTTCTAATCAGACATTAGGGGCTTCCCCCATCCTTTCTGTCGAGGGATAGAACAAAATGTCAATAACAAAACTTATGCGCCGTGAATCCGCCTATCCATATTTGTGCTATTTAATATACCTTAATAGGAAACATTCCTGAGAAAAATTCAACTCTGTTTTGGTATGTAAATTGCTCCCCCTAGTGGCCGAGCTACGAAATTGAAGACTCTTTCTAGTGATTTCTCTTGGTCGCTTTATTAATCAAAATATTGTTCCCGAAGCTCTAGAGCCTATACTTTCTCTAATATCGTACCTCGTCGACCTTAGTGGGACACCCTGTATATAGATATTGGAAGTTCAAAATAAAAAATAGATATTTTTAATAATTACTTATAAAACAATTTATATTTGTTTATGTTTATTTCCTATAGATACAAAAAAACATATCTAACACTTTTACGCAATTGCATGTTTCTTTTGTTTGGTTAATTTGATTATACGAGTATTAAATTCAAATTGTAATTATAACCGAGAAGTAACAGTAAAAGTTAGCAGTAATAATTAGGTATTGTACGAGCATTAACAGATTGTAAGACATATGCCGAAAGTAGGATTAGTGACTGACTATTTCTGCGTCTAATTTTTAATACACATGTATTATGTAAAATATAAAGACATAAAAACTGACCTACCGAAAAATGTTATTCATAATAGAATCATTATATAAATTAGACGTTGGCCATCCTATCAACCGTTATGAATAAATATATAGCTACCGTTTTTTAGTATTATTAAAGGAGTAATGTCTAATATTAAAATAAATTAGTTTCTAAATAGTATACTCGCTATATTCACAATCTCGTAAGTGTAACCCAATGAGAAAATTTTACTGTTCTTACAAAATGTTCTAGTAGTAAATGGAAATGATAATTCCAAAGTTATATAAGATTTTTTGCTGTAAGTACACACATTCCTTTAGGTCTGTGAATTAAAAATCGGTTTGTACATCTGTTTAAAATTACTTTATAGAATAGGTCTACAGTGAGATCAGCAATGTCAAATAATTTTCGTGCCCTTTAAATAGTGTAAGAATGTATGTATGTGTAGTCAGAATTGGGCAAGGAAATAAGGGTTTTGGTAATCTGACTAGGTCAACGTTTGTTTCGATTTCTGTTTAAAACTTCTTCAGGGCCAGCGAGATAAAACTACTGATAAAATTAAAATAATTTATCATGTAATGAATTAAGTCAAATTAAAAAAGATTATATTATTATATTATTATTTTCATTTAAAAATATGTTTCTATGAGAAAACTAATACAGTTAGTCGTTTTCAAAATACTTATTTATTTGACAGATCAACGATGTTAANATCATTGTTTAAAAAATTCATAAAAATCTCGCGTTTAGATTAACGCAAAAAAAGAAGGGCCTAATTATTTGATCACATAAAATACTACAAAACACGTTAAATTTTTAATTAAGATTTATGTAATATAATTGGACAAGCATGTCGACAAATAACACTACATCAGTTAAGAAAAGTTATTAGAAATAAGAGGAGATGAATTGAAGAGTGCATGGTGGACTAATAGAAAATAGTAATACATATTTAAATATTATGTCGTTGTGAAACTCATTTCTGGTATAATAAAAAATATATATAATTTGGCTGTCCTATTGTGAACACACTGTATGAGTGAAATCAATGAAACAGTATGGATATACCTTCGGTTAATAAAATTATGAAAAAATACCTTGAAAATATTTTCACTGTTAATACAGAACACTTTGCAATAAGTGAAATGTTTCGATGTTTCATCTATTTTGTGAACACCCTGTAAAAGCTATAATAATGAAACTTTGTATTTAGGGTT
Organism: Anoplophora glabripennis; assembly: GCF_000390285.2. Classification (NCBI taxonomy): domain Eukaryota; kingdom Metazoa; phylum Arthropoda; class Insecta; order Coleoptera; family Cerambycidae; genus Anoplophora; species Anoplophora glabripennis. The sequence continues at coordinate 983,984 of NW_019416624.1, read as the reverse complement.
TTGAGGTGTGATCAAATCGAAAATGCTATCCATTTTTCTTGAAAAAGTGCCTAATATGTTTTTTAATTTTTGAGGGTCTTTTCTTAATGATAGTAGGCCGTAGAAAAGATCGCGTCAAAAAATATAATATTAAAAATTAGGCCTTTGTGAGTACCTACTACCACATAAAAAAAGAATTTTGGAAATCGGCCAACGCCATCCTAAATACAGAGGTATCCCGACTTTAAGTCGTATATATCTCCTCATGAAAGATTGAGTTGGTACTCTCAGATATTTGGCTACAGGGAGATCATATAGATATTTAAGGTTTCCTGCCGCAATTTCTCTTAACTGAACACCGTGCGCCGTCCACAGGCTCAAATTTTACCGTGCAAACCGAATTTGCACAAACAAAATCTTCAGCAAGTCGAAGTTTACGCAAGCCGCGCTTTTCAGTTTGTTCGAGATAACGTTTTTCCGGCCACACGTACGGGCTTCCCGATACAAACTGGTTTGTGCAGGCAAACGCGCGGTAAAGCCTGTATGTGTGGCCGGCCCATATTAGAGTCTACAGTTCCCTGAATTATTTGAGACCAAAGTTTTAATAAAGTATGTGCTAAAGTCATTAGTTTCCGAAATACAAGGAATTAATACTAAAAAATATACTTCAAATACTCTGAAGATATTTTACGTAGATCGATGAAACTTGTGCTACTGGAGTTTTTGGAATTTCGATCAGTTTATTTGATTCGTAACTGTATTTCGAAGAAAAAAGATTTCTTATATTTTGTTCTAAAAACGAATCAAGTAAATATAAAATTACTGTTTATATGCGAAATAAATCTAAAATAACTATTCGTGTAATAAAAAATATTTACAGAATTTTTAGCTTTTAGTTATAATCTTAAACAAATTCAAATTTTTTTAAGAAGCGCTTTAGCCGTTTGTACAAAACATGGGACACCGTAATAGAATAAGAAAATGTATGAAAATGTCTTATAAAGGTACCATTAAATGTCAAATGCAGGAAATACTGTTAATATTGAAAATGTATAAGAAATCGATAGTGTAATGTTGAGAAAATATGTAGAATGTAACTGTATGGTAGGCACAAACTTTTAAAGTGTAACAAATGTAAGGTCGTAACCGCTGGGGACAGGGATGGTCCGATCGGACTGTTTCTGGGTCGTTGTGTAGATTGGTCTGTCTATGTTTAAGTGTTGTATAAGTGAAATTAGCGTGAAGACTAAGTTTTCCAAAAGACATAGGGTGGGGGATGGATTCAAAGTAAAAAAAAATAAAACACGTAACAACGACTTCTTAGAAAGTGGTTGATATGTCTATAGGATTGTACAATTTTAGGCGAATATGTATATATTTTATCATTCTCTACCTAAAAGGTGATTATTGCTAATTTTCGGTAAAATTGACATAACCTAATCTGTTTTTACACTAGATATTACAAAATTATTTGAAGTTTATTTTACTAAATTGTCAGTCGAGTTACCTTTTTCAATGTTTTTATAAATACATAAATAAATTTACCTACGACCACTACTGTAAATACTTAAAAACACACCGTCTGCGATCAATGTAAGATTCCTATTACGTACGGAAAAAAAATCGTACAGTTTTCCTAGCAACTGCCTAGCAACGGTCAATACAATACTGTTTGTATTGATCGTTGCTAGGCAAACTGTACGATTTTTTTACCAAGCTGTGCGATTTTTTTACCGTACGACGTAATAGGAATCTTGCATTGATCGCAGACGGTGTGTTTTTAAGGTGGCCATATTCCCGGCCGAGAAATAGTGAAATTTCTGGCGTTTTTAGGTACTGAAATCTTTAAAAGTAAAACGTGTAGAACAAAAGTAAGCACAAAAATGAAATCCTTGACGTTTTGTTTATTCATTGTTACCATTTAAATTTACTCAAATAAAATAATAACTAAAAAAAAGCGTTTGTAAAACATGCGTTTTCTGTTATTCTAACCCCACATTTTAAGAATTATTTTCACGTACTTATAAATAAAAGTAAACAATTTTATATGTAGGACTAAGCAAGTAAATGTTATAAGAATATTTATATGTGGAATTATATATAAAAAAGTTAGTATTTTCGTAGATTTCAGTACCTAAAACCTTGATGGTTTGATTGTTTTTTGCACCTGTTTATTCGTTTTACTGCGGCGTCTTTGAAAATACCCAGATGGCATGACATAACATTCCTATTATTTGATAAGCTTTAGATTATTCAGTTAATAAATGTTTGAAATTATTTGTCTTTGCGGAAAACACTATTTAAAGAATATGGGGCCCTTAAGTATTTACAGGAGTGGTCGTAGGTAAAGTATAGTACGTAATACGTGGTGTAATGCAATTACGCATTCATAGAATTACGCACTCGCCGCTACGCGGCGTCGTGCGTAACTTTTCCATTCGAGCGTAAAATGCTTTTTACAACACTTATTACGTAATATACTATTATTTAATTGGGACTATTTTTTCTTAGGTGTCAGGTTCATGAACCTGATACCTAAGAAAAAATAATCCCAATTTGAAGACAAAAGGTTCAAGAAATTTTCCGTATTATAAATTTATTTATATATCTACCTACCGATGATGACGTGTTTAATTTTATATTAATTTCCAATTTGTCAGAAGTTTGCTTGGTGACGAATCTGACATTTTTTATATGGAAATTAGTACAAAAGCCAAATTTGTAAATTAAAATACCAAGAAGAAACTTAATAAAAAAATTAAAACTTGATGTGTTTCTAGTTTTTTTGGCACTGTGAGGGTATATTTCTACTTATCATTTCTTTATCGTAACTCAAAGTAAAAAGTTGAACGAATCGATATAAACATAAAATGTCATTATCAGTAAATTCAATTTTCTTGAAACCAGTTCACATTTCCATACCCATTACATTTCAACTGCAATACGAAACAGCACTGTTATTTGCTGCTGGTGTCACATTGTGCAAATTCCTCCAGTATTATGTATATGTGTGCAGGTAACCTGTAACGAATTGTTTCACGCCGGCGAAATCGAATTATTCCAACGCAGATGGAATGGCGGAGGAGATATTGTATTATTTTAGCCCTTGTGCCGCCTCCTAAGCTTAGCGCCCGTGTGCTGCTTAGGAAATCAAACGTATTGTCAGCGACTGCCTGCGTTTGAAGCCTGACAATTCCTAATCCCACATGCTGTTTCTGATTTCGACAACAAATATCATAATTGCGTTCTCCTAACACGTGAAGCCGGGTTAATTGAAGCTGGAGGAATTACGTTGATTAAATTCTCCAAAATTATAATTTTACATATCTATGAATTAGGTATACAAATGGAAAATGATTTTTGTACGTACGGGTACATGCTACTTAAATCTACAAAGTAATTATATTAAATGATCTAAAAGTAATATAATGAATAATTCGTGCGATGTTAGGCATTTGCTTTAATTACAGGCACACAAAAAAAATCCAAACCAAAGAGACCCACATATTATTATCAGTTCCGAAGGATTAGTAAAATTTACCCATGACCTTGAAATTTCCCAGAAAATCAACTATTCCAAATAAACACATTTACGTAGTATTTTGGCCAGTTTTCACCCAAATAGTAGAGTTACTAAGAAATATCCAGGTAATGGGTAAATTTTACTAATGGCATCATGTTCAGCGCCTCAAAATTCTACGAAAATTATTATATTTGGACAAAATTATGGAAAAAGTCTCTTTACGAAAATCAAATATTCCACAAACAGAATAGTTAGAACAAACATCATTGAAAATTAACAAAATTGGAATGTATCTCTTAAAGGAGTCAAGACATCGAGATCTTGTTTTAATAATACAAATTCTCTCAAAAATCTGGTCTGTTTCATCTAAATTACTTCTTTTCGGGAAATAGATAAAACCACAAAAATTCGAATTTGGTCCACCATGTACATTTATAAATATAACGTTTTGTAGAAACATGATTATATAAGATTTGATGTTCTTTATTTCTTCTACTTCACAGATCAAAATATAGATGATACCGTTGTATAAACACAATACATTAATATACAATTTCACTGTTTACAACTTTATTACTATGAAAACTCGGAAAAAAATGTTCCTTACAAAACAATACTCTTTTATGACATTATGTGCGACTATTTCTTTTATATCATTACAAATCCATTTCTTTTTATTAATTGTGATGTAATTATGTCACTATTACACTTACAAAAGTGAGCTACTCAAATTTTTAGGTGGTAAAATCATATGGTTTTATTAGAATATCACCAACTGCTGGGTAACTGAATTAACATTTCAAATATTACTCTAGATATGATTGTTGAAGGAATATTCTTAACCAATATCGACACAATGGTCTTGACGAATTAACAGGTCCTTATTATAATACCGTGTAATACTCAGGGTGGCCAAATGAAAACGAAACAGAGCCATTTTCAGGAACTGCGTCAAGATTGTAGAAAAACGCCCAGACCCGTCGATTTTAGATTAAAGCAAGGGTAAGCATCATCCCAAAATATTTAAAAGGCATTGGGGGTTGAGTAATATTTCTTTTGAAAGCTCTTACAATTCTCTTTACAACAGACTTTAAATTTTATAATTCTGCCCAATACTTTGAAGAAAATTTACATTTTAAAACTTAAATTATGTTTAGTTGCTTACTTACTATTTAGTTGATTAAATGTTCAAACTGATGACCGCCCGAAGCATTTCCGGAGTGATTCGACGGTATTCGTAGACACTGACTGTATTTTATAGAATTTACTCTTTAGGTATCCCCACAAAAAGAAATCAAGGGGCGATAAATCCGGTGATCGTGGAGGCCACTCAATGCTGCCTCTTCTCCCAATCCAATTCCGTAGAAAACGTTGGTTTAAATACTGACGGACAATTAACGCATAATGCGGAGGAGCACCGTCCTGTTGAAAAATCAAATGATTTTCATCATACTCTGGAACATTTTCAATAATATCAGTCAAACCAGGGTCAATAGCGTCTTCCAGTAATTGCAAATACATTTAGCCAGTCAAATTACCAGGTAGAAAAAAAGGACCCACCAGCCGGTCACTGAAAGTTTAAGCCCATACATTTAATTTTTCGGTTGCTGTGTATGTACCTCGTGAAAAACTGTTGGGTTTGAATCGTTCTATTCAAGAAAAAACTGCATTCATCAGAAAAATAGATGTTAAAAAGGAACTGTGGATCGTTCCCTGCTCGCTCACTCATTATTTCGCAAAATTGCAAACGGCGGACATAATCATCCTCATGAAGTTCCTGGACTAAATGTATTTTGTATGGATGGAATTTATTCTTCTTCAAAATGGTTTGTATGCGAGTTCGATTGATCCCAGACACAGATGCCGGCTGCCTCGTACTTAATGTAGGATCAAGATGAACTTGTCTCAAAACTGCAACTTCACTAGCTTCAGTAACTATAGGTTTTTCAGTTTCTCGTTTTTTTAGTGGCTACGTTCCCTGTCTCTTGAAATTTTTTTACTAACTCTTGAACATACATCCTCCTGACATGTCGATCTTGATGTTGTTCATTAAATAGCTGAGCTGTTCTATTGGCACATTTATTGTTCATAAAGTAAAACGAAATGGTGTCTACCCTTTCCATAAATAAACCATAGTGTTTAATTTTCAAAAACACAATTAAATAAACTATCAAACAACGCTTCCAAATAATACTAGAAAATAATTTGGAATCCACTAATTTTACGTTTATTGTATGTGTATAGCATTCATTTGTGTTTTATACAATTGTGTTTTTTTTACGAAAGTGATAACAAATCGCCAAAAACCAATGTAACGCAAGAAATACTAAATTTATACCATTGGCGTACTTAACTCGAATGACTGATATTTTTACCGTTACTAATTGTTTATAGATAAGTTTCAACTTTAAAATCAAAATTCTTAATAAGTATAGGGCGGAATTATAAAATTTAAAGTATGTTGTAAAGAGAATTGTAAGAGCTTCCAAAAGAAATATTACTCAACCCCCAGTGTCATTTAAATATTTTAGGGTGATGCTTACCCTTGCTTGGGGGTGAAAGCGGCGGAGTCAAAAATACCAGCAAAGAATGTCCCACTTTAACCTAAAATCGACGGGTCAGAGCGTTTTTCTACAATCTTGATGCAGTTCCTGAAAATGGCTCTGTTTCGTTTTCCACCATTCACCCTGTATAGTCCAGACACTGAAGACTTAAAAGGGCACTTCGTTACAAAAGGTGAAGGGAAGTTCTAATTTGGTAGATTTGTACAGTTTGGTGCCTTCATTAATACTCCGAGTTTGCGACCTATTGGAAAAATTGAACCGAAAATCAGTTTTTCCAGAATATTTTCTCTCCAGGGCCACCTAGGTTAAAAATAGCTATTACAACAGCATAAAATTCCCTGCAATTTTTTTTAAGAAATATTGTTCAGTCAGATGAATGTTCACGAGTTACAGCGGGGTCAAGCTCGCAGAATCGCTAAACTTTTTCTCGAAATTTCAGTAATATCGATTATTTAATATCGTTTTTTATCATTTTTTCCCCACTACCATGAGGTAGATTCCCTCACTGATATCAATATTTTCTTGCAAATTTCATTTCTCTTCTTCCAAGTTTTCATCTTCGTTGCCTTCTTCGACCTCGTGTACCAATAATTTCACAAAGATCAGGTCTTAATTCTTGTCGTCATCGTCTTCTTTGGAAACTTGAACAGGAGTATTTCGAATACCATGTCTCCCAGGAAAAAGTTTATAGAACAAACGTTTCTTATTTTTTGGCAACTAATCTATTCCTGTAATTCCTGTATTTAAAGTGAAATCACCCTGTATAAACCGTTAGATGTTTCTTATTCATCTTCACATATCAAATTTAGATAACTGCATGTGCAATTTGTTTGACCATATGCTGCAACATAATTGTACCACCACGCCACAAAAGGGAATAGTTGCTTCATTGTAACAACTGGAAAAGCTTTTTGTGTACATAAAAAAATAGAAAACCGAACAATAAAAGCAAACTACAAAAAAGCTGACGTAATACCAGTAAGCTGGCAGTTGTTTAAGATCTCACAGTAGTAAGTTATTCAGACGAGCTTTTATTTTAGATGACTTGCTTTTTATAAATGAACATCGGTGAAATCAATTGTAACGCTTTGTTTCATAAAACGAAATCTTTAATGGCGCGTCCTAACATTGTTGATTTACAACAAAATAAATTACTTAGATTTAATGGGTATCTGGACACGAAAATTAAATTAGGATTAAGGTACAGTTTTTTTATTGCGACGCATTAGCTGTAAATTTACGAGAGTCCAGAAAATACTGCCGGAACGGTTGAGGTGTTAATTTTTTTCCTAATTCGGACAATAAATTTATCAAATGATTGGACCGGTGCCGATCGATGCTAAAATATCTGTCGGTGTAATTTACGTTAACATTTTGTGATAGTTATCCAGGTCTTTTGTTTAACATAAGTCATCAATTACTTTTATTGTTGGTGGACGGCCATAAACTAAGCCGTCATAAGTAAGGCTTCGTTATGTATTTTCACATATTTTTAGTTATGCATGAGGCGAAGCATGTTGTGAGGCAGCGTTAAATATTTTAATGTCATTAAAAAGATACCGCCGCTAAAATTTTATTGATAAGTTATGTGTAACCGTTAGGATTGACGATTACCCATGGTGAAATAGCAACATACACATATCCTCTTATATTATAAATATACAAACATACAGTGTGTTCACAAAAATTGAACTCTTTCCCAATAATTTTGTACAGATTTGCCATAATACTTGTTGTGCTCAAAGAACTGAAATTTTACCGCTGCTGTGTCTTTATGTATCTACTATGCAGAAATTCATTCAAAGACAGAAGCCAATGTCACTGCTATAAGACCAGAAATGTCAATCATCCACGTTGTACACTTTGTCGTATTCCTGGTCTCGAGCGGATATAAACTTTTCACTCAACTTTCCAATCTGAGCTACGAAGTCGTCCCAACCACTTTACGGAAAGCTGATCATAACGAAAGTAGAGTAGAAGGCGAGATTCTTCGTTCGAAAATTTCTATACGAAGCTCCTGGCCGCTCCTAATTATCAAAACCGCAGCAGTCGCGATTAATGCTCCAACCAATCGCGTGCATGCTAGAGTGAGACAGCACGTACTGAGATAATGTCTGTCTCTCTCGCACACTCAGCCACACTTTTCGCAATGAAATGCTGCCTCTGAAACTGAACCTGTTCAGTAGCGATAAAATAGCAGTTGCCCAGTCCGAAAATTATTTTGTTTGAACGACCAATCGAGTCTTTTATGAGATTTAATTTAATAAAACCCTTGTCGGAGCGACTTGAAGCCTCTTGATGTTGAAACTGGTAAAGCCACAAGCTCGTATATGATTATAAATCGAAAGCTTATCTCAATTTAATCACCAGTGAATAGTGAAATTCATCCTACAAGGCAATTTACCAAATATTTAGATTTCTATGTTTTAAATTCAGTCTAGTAGATATCAGTTTTATTAACCACTTGAATTTTGCTTATTTTTTCTAACCTTCAGTGCCATATAACCACGTGCTAATAGAATTTTGTTTTTTTTCCTCTCTCATCAGAGCTTCCAATAAAAATTTATTTGAAGATTTTATGATTAAAGTAAAGAATAATATTAAGTAAAGATTACAAATTTTCCCTATCCCTACCTACGGAGTAAGGAAACCATTATAGGGTTTTGGTTTCATTTATTAGTAGGTTGGCGCTCAGTTAACATCCTTTTAACCACCCTGTAATGTTTTCCTCAAACTGGTGATCATGTACAGGGTGTTTTCACTTTAAATTTGGAAAACGCAGGAATATATTCCATATCAAAAATTAAGTGTAGTTTGCTCTATAAATTTTTTTTATGAAAGCCTTTGTTTTGGAGATACAGGGCGTTGAAGTTAAAAAAAAAATAAATACTTTTTGACATATCTCGGCTATCCACGTGTAGATTTGATTTAAACTTGGTGCACATTATGCGTATTGGGGGTTCTCATAATTGGCAGAATATTTGTCTTATCCCATTAGCCAGTGGCGTGCAAAGGGGGATGCGTGGCCCCTTTTTTTTAAAAAAAAGTACGCCATTGAGTTTTTCGAAGAATGTAAAGTAAATTTAAATACTACCATACAAAAGCAATCTAAAAGGTCTCTTGGTATTTTTCGATAATACGCAGCGTTCATGAGATTCTTGGACTATTAAGATTCCAATGCATGATAACATGGCACGGTAGTGCTGAATGAGAAAAAGAGATATTTTTCTTTGAATTCAAATGCTGCATTAAAATTTATAGCAACTTTTTTGTTTCGCAGCAAGTCAAGAACCTGTAAATATTTTCATTACTTTCCTCTACTCAATGTCGTAATTATTTTTTTTTCATGCATTGAAATCTTAATAGTCCGAGAGTCTCATGAACGCTGCGTATTATCGAAAAATACCAAGAGGCCTTTTAGATTGCTTTTGTATGGTAGTATTTAAATTTACTTTACATTCTTCGAAAAACTCAATGGCGTACTTTTTTTT